>NC_134358.1:340293896-340383246 GCF_048569485.1 Anomaloglossus baeobatrachus
GCCTCTGTTCACTATCGCGGCAGGTGAAGGGGCCGCAGCCACTGTCTGCACTTTATGTCAGATGAATGTGTTGCTGGCGCTCCGCTCTCGCGCCGGCAATACAATCATCTCACATAAATCACTGACAGTGACACTGCTCCGGCCGCGATAGTAACAGGGGCACGGGCCTGGGGGCCGCATGAAGCAGAGATGAGGCAGCGGAGGGAGCGCGGGACAGGTGAGAAGAATGGTGTGTGTGTGTGTGTTGGACGTTAACCCCTTAGCGACCTACTGTATGATGTACTGGGTACGTTATGGCTCCCTGGTACTTAAGGACCCATGAGATACCCAGTACGTCATATGGTGAAATCGCGGCCCCGTTGGCTGCGATCGCTGCAAATACCTTAGATTCGGGGAGGAGGGGACCTCAGGAGGGGTGGTGTCTCCTCCCCGGACCTACGGAGGCGGTGATTGGCTGACGAACGCCGCTCAGCCAATCACAGCCACTAATGTTTCAGCCATTGAAAATCGTTGAAACATTGAAATCCAGCCAAGATCAGTGCAGCTGTAGCCCTGATCATTGGCTGGAGCTGGGTGACCTGTGTTTCACCCGCCCCCAGCTCTGATTGGAGAGACCGGCCTTGTGACCAATCTCTCCAATCACTGTGGATCTGGGGCAGGAGATCACTCCCCCTCAGCTTCACTCCAGCGTCTGTGGAAGGTGAGGGGAGCTGCTGAGCCATTACTACAGGATGGGGACAAAGTGCGCACATTACTATGAGATGGGGATAAGGCTGGGGACATTACTATAGGATTGGAACATTACAAGGATGGGCACAATACTATTGGATGGGGACAAGGTGGGCACAGTACTATGGATGGGGACTAGGATGGGCGCATGACTATAGGATGGGGACATTACTACAGGATGGGGACAAGGTGGGCACATTACTGTAGGATAGGGATATTACTACAAGGGGACAAGGATGGAAAACATTACTATAGAATAGGGATAATGCTGGGGATATTACTATAGGGTGGGGACAAGGTTGGCACATTACTAAAGGATGGGCACATTACTATAGAATGGGGACAGTACTATAGGATGGGGACATTGCTACAAGGGGACAAGGATGGGGAACATTACTATAGATTGGGGACATTACTATAGGATGGGGACAAGGATGAACACATTACTATAACATGGGGACAAAGATGAACACATTACTACAAAATGGGGACAAGGATGGGGAACATTACTTTAGGATGGGGACAAGGATGAGCACATTACTGTGGGATGGGGACTAGGATGGGGTATACTACAAGGGGACACGGATGGGCACATTACTGTGGGATGGGGCACAATACTACAAGGGGACAAAGATGGGCACATTACAACAATATGGGGAAAATTACTAAAAGATATTGGTCAAAATTTCTATATAGTGCTAATTGTAAGAGTTACAAGAAAGGAATAAAATGTAAAAAAAAAAATATGTTTATATTTAAACAAAGAATGTGCACGTTTGCTATAATGAACAAGTGAAAATGTTCAAAATCAGTGATCCCAAGGTGTGTAAAAATAAATATATATATATGGTACCAATAAAAATGTTACTTTGTCCTGCAAAGAATGCGGCCCCCCCAAATTATTTTTTTTCCTCTGTACGGCCCATAGACCCAGCCGAGTTTGAGACCCCTGATCTAGATAAAATTTTATAATTTAGTTCTTGTATCCTACTGGATACTGTTAATTTGTGTGTTAAGGTGAAAGTTTTGTTCCAGGTTTTTTCAGGAAAGACCCGACCCAACTCTATGCCACTGGTCTACGTATCCGGGCAGGCCTCCTCCCCCACTCTGTAGTGACACCGTTTTATAGATTGTAGAAATAACATGAGTTGGTGTCTCCTGAGCAATACATAGCCTTTCAAAGTGGGTCATTTCCTCATCAGATCTGGACCCCGGTGTCAGAGAGTCCACGTAGCTACGGAGTTGAAGATAAAGAAACCAGTGTCCCGGTTCCGTCCTTCTATCTCCCAGTAGGGAGTTCAATGTTCTACAAGCTGTGGAGGACACTACATCCCTAACATGGGGAATTCCCATTGTGTAAACCGAGATAAGACTGGG
This sequence comes from Anomaloglossus baeobatrachus, assembly GCF_048569485.1. Lineage (NCBI taxonomy): Eukaryota > Metazoa > Chordata > Amphibia > Anura > Aromobatidae > Anomaloglossus > Anomaloglossus baeobatrachus. The sequence goes on from NC_134358.1 coordinate 340,296,003, forward strand.
GTGTAGCTCATGCTTCCAACAGGGGAACTGAGGGTTACCCACCAGAGGCGTCAGGGGTCCCGGATTTTTGGTCAAGCCGTATCTCCTATTGATAGTGCGCCATGTGCCAATTAGGGAGAGGAGGAATGGGGTCAGTTCTATATTTGATAAATGATCACCCGGAGACAACCAAAAAATCCCCAATGCACTAGCTGGAGCCAAAGTATGTTCCATTTCTACCCATAGTTTATTCTCTTTATTGTGTAATAGGTCTAGAATACAATTTCCTACTGCCGCTGCATGGTAAGCTTTAAAGTCAGGTAGTTCCGTCCCTCCTTCCCACCGTGAGCGTGTTACTAGAGAATGTTTTCAAACGAGATTTGGTACCGTGCCAGGCAAAGTGCCGTATCATCCTTCTTAATTTAAGGAAGAAAGGCTCTCCCAAATTGTACGGGATGGTCTGAAATAAATATAAAACTCTGGGTAAAATATCCATTTTTATAGTGTTAATTCTACCAAACCAAGAGATTGGAAGGTTGTGCCAATTTGTGAGGTCCCTCTGGATGGATTGTAAAAGGTTTGTAAAGTTTAGATCATATATGTTTTGGGGGTCTGCTGGTATTTTAATCCCTAGATATTTAATAAAACTGCTACTCTATTTAAATGGGAAGGAAGATTTAAGTGCTCTCTCTTCTTCAGAGGAGAGTGAAACGTTCAATATCTCCGTTTTCTGGAGGTTGACCTTAAAATTGCACAATCTACCAAATTTCTCAAATTCCACCAAAACAGCTGGCAGGCTTATCCTTGGTTGAGTACATAGAGCAGTAAATCGTCTGCAAACACAGTTATCTTATGGGAACAGGGACCCACTTGTATTCCACTGATTGAAGGATTCCTCCTAATAGCGTTTGCTAAAAACTCCATCACTATGATGTATAAATATGGGGACAATGGGCACCCCTGCCTGGTGCCGTTCCAAATCTCAAGTGGGTTGGACAGGCGCCCATTTATGCTCGCCTGAGCTGTGGGAGTTTGGTATAGTGCCATTATCCAATTTCTCAACCGAGGACGAATCCCTATCCCCTGAAGGGAGGCATCAAGGAAACCCCAACGAACCCTATCGAATGCTTTTTCAGCATCTACCGTTAAAAAGCAAGCAGGGATTTTTTGCTTTCCAGCCCAGAAAATCAAAGATGTGGTTCTAATGGTGTTGTCTCGCGCCTCCCTCCCGGGAACAAAGCCCACCTGATCTTTATGAATTAATTTTGGGATATGTGGGTGTAAGCGAAGTGCAATCATTTTGGAGTATAGTTTAACATCGATGTTAATAAGCGATATTGGTCTGTAGTTGGCACATACTAAGGGGTCCCTCCCCGGCTTGGGAATAACCGCTATCTGGGCTTGGAGAGATTGTTTAGGAAAGCCACATGTTTTAGATATAGAATTAAAAGCTTTCAGCATCAGAGATCCACATGTCTCACCACATAGTTTATAAAACCGGGGAGTGAGGCCATCTGGACCTGGACTCTTCCCCACTTTCCACTTTGAGAGCATTGATAACTTCTTTAAGTTCCGATTCCGTAAAGTCAGCTTCCAACTCCTCTGCCTCCTCCGCACCCAACCTCCCTGGATTATTTTCTTGTATGTAATCTCGCGTGTCCTGGTCGAAATTTACAGCATCATCTTTGTGATGGTATGTTATACAGAGATGTATAATATTTCTTAAATTCATCTAGGATGTCTGATGTGGAATGGATCTGGGTCCCCGACTTTGTGTTAAGGGTAAGGATCGGAGGCTGTGCCTGTCTGGGATGTAGGGTCCGGGCCAGCAGTCTTCCAGTTTTGTCTCCAAATTCAAAGAAATTTTTCCAAGCTCAATCACTAGAGCATAAGGATTTTTGGTCTAAAATCGATAAAATTTAGTGGCGCAAAGTAGATATCTCTGCTTTGAGGACGTCGTTTGGTGTGTTTTTATTTAGTTTCTTTCAGACCCAGTTGTAATAGTAATTCCTTTAATTCCATCGCTCTTTCCCTCTTGAGTCTGGAACCATGGGAGATACAGATGCCTCAAATTACACACTTCAGGGCTTCCCACTTTATTGGGTCAGTTGTCGGGTCCATTGCATGGTCAGCCCCAAAGTTTGTAATTGCTGTGTGAATCTCTTCTAAACACGCTTCATTTTTCAGTAAGTTGTCATTAAGTCTCCAGGTATATCCCGAACCGCCTCTATCTATCATTCACACCTCTCCATAAACTGGCGCATGATCTGACCACAAAAAGGTATCCAATGAACATTTTGGACTATTGTCCAAAAGATCATGGGAAATAAATAGTCTATTCTCGTGTAACTATTATGTGCCAGTGAATGGAAGCTATAGTCCCTAACTCAGGGGTGCAAGATCCCCCAAAGATCTACCAGTCTAAGAGACACCAACTCCTATTTAAGTCTACGTATCGCAGAGTGAGGGACAGCTGACCTACCCGAAGACGAGTCCACTGTTGGGTCCAGAATCATGTTGAAGTCCCCACCAAGGATAATACGGGAACCACCAGCGAATTCTGAGAGTTTCCCAAATACCTCCAAAGCGTACGCCACCTGTCCCTGGTTAGGAAAAACAAACATTAGCAATGGTATAAATACTGCCCAAAAAAGATATCTTAAGTAAAAGATAGCGTCCATCCAAGCCGAAGCAAGAATCAACTACTTCAGGTTGAAAGGACCGATGAAAAACCACCGAGACCCCACATGCCTTAAGGCTCGGATGGGGGCAATGGAACCATGTTGGATAGTTTTTTGTTTTACAACTGGGAACACCACCTGATCTGAAGTGTGTCTCCTGTAACATAATTTTAACATTTTGTTTATGAAAATGGTACAAGATTTGGCTCCTTTTTTCCGGTTTGTTTAAGCCCTTAAGGTGGTGTCACACACAGCGACGACGACAACGACGACGCTGCTGCTACGTCACCATTTGCTGTCGCTGTGTGTGCCATCCAGCAACGAGCTGGCCCCTGCTGTGAGGTCGTTGCTCGTTGCTGAATGTCCTGTTTCATTTTTTCGTCGTCGCTCTCCCGCTGTGAAGCATACATCGCTGTGTGTGACAGCGAGAGAGCGACGAAATGAAGCGAGCAGGGAGCAGGAGCCGGCGTCTGGCAGCTGCGGAAAGCTGTAACCACGGTAAACATCGGGTAACCAAGGGAAGACCTTTCCCTGGTTACCCGATATTTACCTTCGTTACCAGTCTCCGCCGCTCTTGCTGTTAGTGCCAGCTCCTGCTCTGTGCACATGTAGCTGCAGTACGCATCGGGTAATTAACCCTATGTGTACTGTAGCTAGGAGAGCAAGGAGCCAGCGCTAAGCAGTGTGCGCGGCTCCCTGCTCTCTGCACTGTGACATGTAGCTGCAGTACACATCGGGTTAATTAACCCGATGTGTACTGTAGCTAGGAGAGCAAGGAGCCAGCGCTAAGCAGTGTGCGCGGCTCCCTGCTCTCTGCACATGTAGTGACGTTATGATCGCTGCTGCGTCGCTGTGTTTGACAGCTAAGCAGCGATCATAACAGCGACTTACAAGGTTGCTGTTACGTCACAGAAAATGGTGACGTAACAGCGATGTCGTTGTCGCTGTCGCTATGTGTGAACCCAGCTTTACTGTTATGCGTGCAGAAGGTTATACAGTGCCTACAATTAGTATTCTACCCCCTGCAGATTTAGCAGGTTTGATAAGATGCAAATAAGTTAGAGCCTGCAAACTTCAAACAAGAGCAGGATTTATTAACAGATGCATAAATCTTACAAACCAACAAGTTATGTTGCTCAGTTAAATTTTAATAAATTTTCAACATAAAAGTGTGGGTCAATTATTATTCAACCCCTAGGTTTAATATTTTGTGGAATAACCCTTGTTTGCAATTACAGCTAATAATCGTCTTTTATAAGACCTGATCAGGCCGGCACAGGTCTCTGGAGTTATCTTGGCCCACTCCTCCATACAGATCTAGGTTCTTTGGGTGTCTCATGTGGACTTTAATCTTGAGCTCCTTCCACAAGTTTTCAATTGGGTTAAGGTCAGGAGACTGACTAGGCCACTGCAACACTTTGATTTTTTCCCTCTTGAACCAGGCCTTGATTTTCTTGGCTGTGTGCTTTGGGTCGTTGTCTTGTTGGAAGATGAAATGACGACCCATCTTAAGATCCTTGATGGAGGAGCAGAGGTTCTTGGCCAAAATCTCCAGGTAGGCCGTGCTATCCATCTTCCCATGGATGCGGACCAGATGGCCAGGTCCCTTGGCTGAGAAACAGCCCCACAGCATGATGCTGCCACCACCATGCTTGACTGTAGGGATGGTAGTCTTGGGGTCGTATGCAGTGCCATCCAGTCTCCAAACGTCATATGTGTGGTTGGCACCAAAGATCTCGATCTTGGTCTCATCAGACCAGAGAACCTTGAACCAGTCTGTCTCAGAGTCCTCCAAGTGATCATGAGCAAACTGTAGACGAGCCTTGACATGACGCTTTGAAAGTAAAGGTACCTTACGGGCTCGTCTGGAACGGAGACCATTGCGGTGGAGTACGTTACTTATGGTATTGACTGAAACCAATGTCCCCACTGCCATGAGATCTTCCCGGAGCTCCTTCCTTGTTGTCCTTGGGTTAGCCTTGACCCTTCGGACAAGCCTGGCCTCAGCACAGGTGGAAACTTTCAAAGGCTGTCCAGGCCGTGGAAGGCTAACAGTAGTTCCATAAGCCTTCCACTTCCGGATGATGCTCCCAACAGTGGAGACAGGTAGGCCCAACTCCTTGGAAAGGGTTTTGTACCCCTTGCCAGCCTTGTGACCCTCCACGATCTTGTCTCTGATGGCCTTGGAATGCTCCTTTGTCTTTCCCATGTTGACCAAGTATGAGTGCTGTTCACAAGTTTGGGGAGGTTCTTAATTAGTCAGAAAAGGCTGGAAAAAGAGATAATCCAAACACGTGAAGCTCATTGTTATTTGTGCCTGAAATACTTCTTAATACTTTAGGGGAACCAAACAGAATTCTTGTGGTCTGAGGGGTTGAATAATAAATGACCCTCTGAATAAACTTTTCACAATTTAAAAAAAAAAAAAAAAAAAAAAGAAATAACATTCTTTTTTGCTGCAGTGCATTTCACACTTCCAGGCTGATCTACAGTCCAAATTTCACAATGCCAAGTTAATTCCGAATGTGTAAACCTGCTAAATCTGCAGGGGGTTGAATACTACTTGTAGGCACTGTATATGACACCATGGTAAAAAGGATGTTTAGTAATAGGGTAAAGAGGACAGAGAAGAAAAATGAAAGTAGTGAAAGTAGATAAAGTAGGGGTTAACAAAAGAAGAAGAATGTTAACCTGCGGGTTAGTTCAAGAATTCTCAAACAACTATATTGACTCTTGTCAAGTACAGCAAAACGCTGCAACCCTAAGAGAGGTTAGAGAAGCCTCCAGCAATAGGTTGGAAACCCCCGCCCCCCGGGCAAGTGCACAATTTATGGGGTATCCATAACTCCTCCCACCCAGGTATCTTGTGGATGGGAGGGCCCGAAACACCCCAACTTGAAACTTTATGGAACACAGAGACTAATAGATCATTATATAACGAAATATTAATCAGTAAATATAGCATTTTGAAGGTAAGAGCTCAAGTAATGATTGGAACTAAATTGTGAGACAATATGAGCTGTCAATAAACAGAAGAAGACATATGCATTAAGTATTATATCTCTGTTGGAGAGACGAACAACATGTATAAGGACAACATCGGTGAGCATATTGCAGAAAAAATAAGGGGATGACCCTGCTCCCCCTTTTCAACTACTTCATCCAGACTTGGCAGCACAAGTCACATCAGCGATAGCCAGACTGTGGGGATCTTCTGCCTCTCTTAGTTTGAACTTGATTCCACCGCTCTCTAGGTGGAAGGGGTGTCGGCGTTTTCGGTGTTGGCCAGTCCAGTAGATTAATCATGGGCAGCTCAAAAGTCCCCAAAAAATTTGGGAGATCCCCCAGGCCATTGAGAGTTGCCATTTTCCCATTTTTCCTTGCTGACAGCTGAAAAGGGTACCCCCATCTGTATGGGATATCCTTGTCTCGTAGAGCAGAAAGCAGTGGTCTCAGGGCCCTGCGCAGCTGCAAGGTTCTGCGTGCCAGATCTGGGAGAACCAGCAGGGGAGTCCGTTGGTAGGAGCCCGCCCCATTGTCCCTGCAGCTCTTGAGAATAGCTTCCTTCTCTTTATAAAAATGGATTCTACAGATTACATCTCTTGGGCGTGCAGGGTCGGACGGTTTAGGGCCTAGTGCCCTATGGATCCGGTCTATATCAATATGCTGCTCTGGGTCTCTCAGAAGGAGATTGGTGAAGTATTTTTGAGCCCACTTCTCTAACTGTGCTGGTTCCACTGATTCCTTCAGCCCCCTTATACGTAGATTGTTACGGCGATGGCGGTTCTCTATGTCGTCCAAGTGGGTTAGAATGTCCTGCAATTATAAGGAATGATCTGATAGCACTTGATGATGTGTGTCTAGTTGGGAGAATATTTGTTCTTGGGCTTCCTCTAGCTCAGTCATCCTCTGACCCACTTGCTTAATTTCTGACTGTAGGTTGTACATGTCCTGTTTATGTGAGGCCTTTAGCTCTCCCAGCAGGGAATCCATCTCCCTCCTTGTTGGTATGGTTCTTATATGCTCTTTCCAGTCCCAAGGATCATCCTCTCTCTGGGTTGTATTCAGGGCTGGGCTCCCATTTCCACCCTTTGTATGTTGCTGAGGTCTGGGCCCCCCTCCAGGACTCTGTTTTGCATTATTTACTTGGGATTGTTTGTGGATGTTTCCTGTAGCAGTAGCTGCAGCACTCCTCCCCCCTCCCACTTTTACTGCTTCTGGAGCTGTTGTACTGTGATTATGTCCTTCCCCATCTGGGGATTTTTGTATGCTGGTCTCCCCTTGTGTCTCCATTTGTGGGCTCTGGTGTGCGGTAATCAGGGAGACGTCTGCCCTACCAGCATTGGTGTTCAGCTCCTGTGAGGCCTCCATGCCGTCCTGTAGCCGCGTGGGTTTCTCAGCCGCCGCCATCTTAGGTAAGGAGCTGCTTGTTGTTCGCTCTGTCTATGAGCTAAAATAACGGGAGATTCCAGCTTCTTCCACCTCTGCAGCTGCTGCCTCCGCCGTCCGCCCTCTCCTGCGTACCATCGCCTGTCTCCTGCTCCTGAATGTCGGTCTCTGGCTCGGATTATGTTGCCGGGTAAGCAGGAGCTCCTTCTCCCCACGTCCTATCTCTCCATCGGCTAGCTCCGCCCCCCCGGCCTCCATATTTTATATGGAGGACTTGTCCGCAGAGGCAACAGGGGACAGTGAGAGATTCTTAAAAATTTGGCAGCCCTGCATCCTTTTCAAAGATACTGAAGCGTTTCGAGAACTGTTCGGCCCTTGAGCTGATAGCAACTCCGTTCATAGTTCCTACCTTAGCCTGCCACACCTGGGAGCACCACGCCCTTACTCCCCCTCAGACCTTCCCCTCCCTTCCCTTTCCTTCCCTCACCCACCTTCGCTGCATTTCTGCTACTCATTTCCTTTCTTCTCTTGGCTATCTATTATTTATACTCTAAGATGCCTTGATTTATGGTTGGAGTGTCACTCTTTTGCTCAATATATGGGATCTACATGCCAGACTGATGTCGCAGACTCTTTTCCTCACTGGTTCAAAATCTTGCCTCTCATGGAGAGAGAGGGTTAATGTGGATCGATTAATGGAGGAGGGGGGGGGGACAGGGTGAGCAGTGAAGTTAAAATTACATAAAGCAGAGCTTTACAGGTTTATTGTATTATTATTTTGTTTTCTTCTTGGAGAAAATTGTATTCTTATCTGAATCGATTAGTTACATTTTTTTGGAATAAGACTGTTACTGAAAAATTGGCCTGTAAGATCTAACCCTTTTTCTTCTTATTTTTCTGTATTATATGTTTTTCTAATAAAGATTATAAATAAATAAATAATTTAAAACACAAAAGGTGGGTTCCCCCCCAAATTGGATGACCAGAAAAGGTAAAGCGGACAGCTGTGGTATGGTATTCTCAGACTATGGAGGTCCACAGTTATTGGACCCTCCCCAGCCTTAGAATAGCAGGCCATAGCCACCCCAGAAGCGGCCCATCCATTAAATGCGCCAATCCTGGTGCTTCGCCCAGCTAATCCCGTTGCCCTGGTGTCGTGGCAAACCGGGTAATATATGGGGTTGATACAAACTGTGTAATGTCTGCTGGCATTAAGCCCTGGCATTAATGATGTCACGGCGTCTATCAGAATACCAACATCCCTAATCCAGTCAATAATGAAAAAAAAATAGATGACAACTTTTTTTTTTTATTTGAAAAACACTCCTTATCACATTCCCTGATCCATACTCACTGAACAGAATGTTCCCCATTGGCTGAGAGAGCAGTGCAGTTAACTGAGCTAATATCATTAGGTCAGGCCAGGTCACCACAGGGAATGACAAGCGCCGACGTCATGAGGTTAGCTCAGTTCATTACCTGCAATGATGAACTCCGTTGAACTCGTGACATCAGCACTCGCCACTGAGTTCAATGACTGCTGCCTTCTCACGTGAAGTATTGCAGAAGCCCACGACGACACCGCTAGTCACAGCCTTGGGCTCCCAAGATTCATGATGTGAGAATGTGGCAGTCATGGAAGTCAGTAATGAGCGCTGACGTCACGAGTTCAGTGGAGATCATCACTGCAGATAATGAACTTAGCTACCCTTATGATGTCAGTGTTCGTCATCCCCGCAGCTGCTCTCACACTGCTGTGTAACTGTTGGTACACACTGCAAATCCAAGATGGCAGCCCCAGTGTTTGAGTAAAAATAGAATTAAATAAAAAGTAAATAAACAATAAATTTAATTTTGTATTTAAAATAATGCATTCCATGATCAGTAATTATTAATGCAAAAACTACTATCGCGGCACTTTAACCCCTTATTACCCCAATAACCAATGCACCAGGGCAATCAGGCAAGAGCCTGGTAAAGTGCTAGAATTGTCAAATCTAATATAGCAATTCTGAGCGGCTGCAGGCTGCTATTTTTAGGCTCGGAGGCCTAAAAAGCACCGGTCTCTCCAGCCTGAGAATACCACTCCCCAGCTGTTGGCCTTTATCATGGCCAGATATCAAAATTGGGGGGACTGCACGCTGGTTTTTAAAATTATTTATTTAAATAATTAAAAATAAAATAAAATGCATGTTGTTCCTCTTATTTTGATACACAGCCAAGATAAGCGCATGACTGGGGGCTGCAGCCTGTAGCTGTATGCCTTTTCTGTGCTGAGTATCATATTATGGCGGGAACCTACACCAATTTTTTAATTTATTTATTTTTACTATACGATAGACCTGCAGACAGTGCCTGTGAATAGTTGCAGTCAGACACCGTCACATAGTGTGGGGGCACGTCTGACTGCAACCAATCACATATGCCCGTGGGCAGGGGAAAGCAGTGCATATGCAATGAAGAATAATGAGCGGTGCCGGAACTTAATGGGAGACCGTGGGAGCAGTTACAGCCATTATTTTTTTATTTCACAAGTTGCCAGATCCTGATTGATACCCGGAATTTCCCGAGAATTCCGGGCCTGGCAATCGGGGTATGTTTTAAACGGCGCGGATCCAGACTTTTACAATCCGGGTCCTCCCATCTCTATTAACTCTAGAACGCGCAACCATAAAAATCTACCATAGAAAACAAATGACCTAGCAGGCCTGCGAGGCCCCAGGTATGCGTTCTAGGGTTAAGTATCCAATAAATTAGGACAGATATAAAGTTGTATCTATCAGATTCCTATCTACCAATTTTTTTTATTCTATTTACATGTAAATCACGTCTAGCGGCTTCAGTTGCCACATCTATGCGGAAAGAATGAGATGAAATTTTAGCCTTGCCCAAATTTAATTTACAAAGGCAATTTTTCAAACTTGAATTAAATTAGAATTTAATTGGAGATTCGTGATTTGACTTAATAAACAACAGGTCTGGGGTAGTTAGACGAAACAGTAACCAGTTGTTTAAATTGCTAAGAGGGCATATTGGATACCCTTCAATTTGCTTTAATTTGAAAGAATAACCTTTACCTAGTTAATCCGTTTTGTATATACTTGTATAAAGAAATTTTGCAAAATTTGAGATTCAAAAACCTCATTAATAAGTAAACCAGAAATGTGCGACTTACTTGCAGAAAAAAGGTCACCGATCCTCAGAGCTGCAAAAAGTATAATTACAAAGGCTTCTCTGAACAGACAAAGCTCAAATTTTTTTACACAAACTTCACTTAAGGCCTCTTTCACTTACGTGCCTCCGGTACATGTTTGGCAGTTTACTCACGTACCAGAGACACGTACACACGTAGACCTAGGTATTCCTATGGTTTTGGACACACGTAAGTATTTGCGCATGGAACGTGTGTCCGTTCCATACTTACGTGTGTTCGTGTGTTTCTCACGCCGACATGTCTGTTTTCTCTCCGACATCATGGGTGTCACACGGAACGCAAACGTGTCACACATAATGCAAATGGACCACACGGATGTGTTCCGTGTGACACACACCGGAGAGAAGACATGTGTCTGTGAGAAAAAAAAAAACAAAAACTTTACTCACCTTCTCCAGCCCTCCTGTCTCTGCCGCTGCTGTCACTTGCTTCCGACCGCCCGCCGCTCATTATGCTAATTGAATATTCACTTCACTGCGGCCAGAAGCAGCAGCAGCGGGGAGTCGGCAGGACCGGAGACTGAAGATCAGCACCACGGACAGCAACGCCAGGGACAGGTGAGTAGAAAGTTCCCATTCTCTGTGTGTTATCACGGATAACACACTGACAACACACTTAGCCCATAAACACGGGTCCGTGAAAAACATGCGTGGTTTTTCACGAACGTGTGAAAGAGGCCTAAAACATACTATAACCTGGGCAGTAGTTCAATCGATACAGGACACCTTTCATCTGGAGCAAAATAAAGTGTTTTAACACTCTTCAGCATCTGCTTTATAGGAAATAAACTGATCAATGTTTTTTCTCTATGTAATTTCAGAAAGAATGAGATACCCACTAATGATTTGTATAAATGGAAGTAACTTGCACCTATTGATAAATAAAATTTTGTTGGAACAATATTTTTTCATTTCTTTGCTTTTTTGAGTATCTTTATACCGTAGGTAAGGACATTGAATGACAAGTTACAGAATTAAGAATCCTTAATTTTTGAATATAGTATCTGAAGTAAGATACTTTCGAAAGCTACTTTTTTGTTTACAGATATTTAATAATTAAAGGAGTTATCCGACATACACTCCAAAAAAAATTGTAAGCTAATCTGTGCTGTATTGTCATATAAATCACCCCTACATTGTTATTTTCTGTTTTCTAACTTTTGTTTCTCTTGAATTCACACTTTATTCCCTGCAGCTCTTGTTTACATTTAGCTCCAACAAACATGACAATTTCCTGTATTCTTGGTTGCCAAACCCCACTCAGAGCTGTCACCGCCCAGCCTCAGTGTACAGGAACGCCCCCTGCCCTCCCTCTGCACATTCAATGGCTGTCAGTATTCTGCCCAGCACCTGACCTCTCAGCATGTGACAGAGCAGAGATCCAGCTTCTCTCATCTGTGACACAGCAATCACATCCCATCAACAATGGTAACAGAAAGAGTTGTTACATGTTCCTCACCCCTTATAGATAAATGAATACTGTGTAAGGCAGACTATATATAGCACCCAATGTGAGTCTATAGTAGATATATACGCCATGTATGTATGGTACATGTGTGTGTGTGTGCGTGGTTTGTGTCATATAGTTATGTGTATACATATACGTTATATATATATATATATATATATATACACACATAGATTCTCCAGGCTTATCCCTCTATGTGTCACTATATGAATTGACACATTGGGCTCCGAATGTGGAGTGTGCAGATTGCATACGAGTGGTCACATGACCATTCATTCTGACTGTCGACAACTGTGTCTGCTGCATGTGATGTGAGGATTCACATATCTACACTGTGTAGCAGCAAGCAAGATATAGTGCGATAATAATAATAATCATCATCATCTACAATAAAATATAGTTACTGCAGATTTTTGTGAAAAATCTCGACCACTATTTTTTCCTTGGGCTACATGGTATTTTGGTCATGCTGTCATACATCACAGCATGCCTATGTCACTACTAGCATGATGCAGGTCCGTTTGTGTCTGTCTCTGTCTGTCTTGGAAACAGTCTGTCTCTATCTCTGTGTCTCTCTGTGTTTCTGTCTGTCTGTCTCTCTCTATCTCTGTGTCTGTCTCTATGTCTGTGTGTGTCTGTCTGTCTCTCTCTTGCCCCTTCTGTCTCTTGCCCCTTCTGTCTCTGTTTCTGTCTGTCTCGTTCACCGTCTGTCTCGTTCACCGTCTGTCTCGTTCACCGTCTGTCTCGTTCACCGTCTGTCTCGTTCACCGTCTGTCTCGTTCACCGTCTGTCTCGTTCACCGTCTGTCTCTGTCTGTCTCTAGCTTTCCGTCTCTTTTCTTTCCCTGTCTGTCTCTCTCTATCCGTCTCCCCACTGACATCTTATTACCTCTTATACTAACACTGTCCTTTGATACTATAGTAACCAATCACAGCTGAGATTAATAAACTGTAGTTCCAGGCTCCATTCACTTTAATGGAGTCATGTTTTTTGGAGAGTGACTGTAAAGCGCAGGGTTAAATTTTCATGTGAAACCGTAGTCTACGACGTTCCCTGGGTCACATGGGTCATCTGTGCAAAAAAACGTTATTGTAAATGAGAGCGGATTCCTTTAGGGGACATACACACACACACGGTGGATGCAGCGGTGGCCGCGGGTAACCTCAGTGACAGCTCAGCTGATCGCGATACTCACCTCATTTGCTGTGTGGAGCTGACAGGAGCGGCGGCTGAGTAGCGCGATCAGCTGGACTGTCACTGAGGTTACCCGCGGCCACCGCTGCATCCAGGTAACCTCAGTGACAGCTCAGCCGATCGCGCGGCTGTCTTCATTAGCTGCGTGGAGGTGACCGGAGCGGCGGTGTATTATGCAGCTCCTGTCACCTGCATGCAGCAGAGCTGGATGCGACGCTGGAGGAACGTGGATTACGCCGGACAAGGAGGGCTTTGTTGTGGGTAATAAATTGGTAATGAGGGAATTTGTTAGTGTTTTTTATTTCTAATAAAGGATTTTTCGGGTGTGTGTGTTTTTTAACTGTAATTTACAGATTAATCATGGAAGGTATCTCGGTCAGACGCCTGACATGATTAATCTAGGACTTATTGGCAGCTATGGGCTGCCAATAAGTCCTTATTACCCCGATTTGCCAACGCAACAGGGCAAATCGGGAAGAGCCGGGTACAGTCCCAGAACTGTCGCATCTAATGTATGCGGCAATTCTGAGCGGCGCTGGCTGATATTGTTAGGCTGGGGGGCTCCCCATAACGTGGGGCTACCCATCCTGAGAATACCAGCCTTCAGCCTTATGGCTTTATCTGGCTGGTATTAAAATAGGGGGGACCTCACGCCGGATTTTTTAATTATTTATTTATTTATTTTACTGCACAGTATAGACACGCCCACCGGCTGCTGTGATTGGGTGCAGTGAGACACCTGTCACTCAGCGTGGGGGCGTGTCTCACTGCAACCAATCATAGGCGCCTGTGGGCGGGGAAAAGCTGGGAATACGAGATTGTTTAATGAGCGGCCGGCTTTTTCAAAAAAGGAAAAGCCGCTGGAGCAGTGTGAATGCCGTGCAGAGCCGGGGATCGGGGATCGTTGAGTATGAGAGAGGGGGGGAAACTTCAGTCACTCGGGGGATTAGCGGTCACCGGTGAATCCTTCACAGGTGACCGCTAATCATGATGCTACACAGACAGAGCCGCGTGGTCGCTGTAAAGTCCCCTTTACACACTGAGACTTTGCTGCACAGCGGGAAACAAAAGGAACAAAGAATGGTCCTGAACGATTTCTAGTGATCACAACTTCACAGCAGAGGCCAGGTCGCTGATGTGTTTCACACACTGCAATGTCGCTGGGGAGGTCGCTGTAACGTCACAAAACCGGTGACGTTACAGCGATGTCGTTTGCGATGTTGCAGTGTGTAAAGCCACCTTTAGTGCCTTTCATGTGGCACTAAGGGGTGCTTAGCCTTGTATTTAGCCAATAAATAAAGAATTAATAAAAAAAAAAAACGACGTGAGGTCCCCCTTATCTTTTGTAGCCAGCTAGGGTAAAGCAGACGGCTGCAGCCTGCAGACCACAGCTGGCAGCTTCACCTTGGCTGGTAATCCAAAACAGAGGGCACCCCACGCTGTTATTTAAAATTAAATAAATAATTAAAAACAAAAAACGTGGGGTCCCCCCCAAATTGGATCACCAGCCAAGGTAAAGCGGACAGCTGTGGTCTGTTATTCTCAGACTAGGGAGGTGCACCGTTATTGGACACTCCCCAGCCTAAAAATAGCAGGCTACAGCTGCCCCAGAAGTGGCGCATCCATTGGACGTGCCAATCCTGGTGCTTTGCCCCAGCTCATCCCGCGCCCTGGTGCATTGGCAAACGGGGTAATATTTGGGGTTGATGCCAGATGTGTAATGTCACCTGGCATCAAGCCCTGGGGTTGGTGAGGTCAGGCGTCTATCAGATACCCGACATCACCAACCCAGTCAGTAAGAAATAAAAAATAGACAACCAAAAAATTTTTATTTGAAAAAACACTCCCCACATTCCCTCTTTCAACAATTTATTGACAAGAACAATCAAATCCGGGTCCGGCGTAATCCAATAAGGGTGTCGCACGGCGATCCATACCATAGTCAATGAGACTCCCAGTCAATGAAGAACAAAATGTTCCCCATTGGCTGGGAGAGCCGTGCAGTGACCTGAGCTAACATCAATAGGTCAGCCCAGGTCACTGCAGGGGATGCCGAGCGCTGCCGTCAGGAGGTTAGATGAGTTCATTACCTGCAGTAACGATCTCCTGCTCTCCTGACGTCAGCGCTGTCACTGACTTCTATGCCCGCCGCGTTCTACGCAGTATCGCGAGAGCCCGTGACGTCACTGCTAGTGACAGTCTCGGGCCGCCCGCGAGACGGGCAGAGAAGGCAGTGCACGCGGTGACGTCAGGAGGCAGGAGATCGTTACTGCAGGTAATTATGTCATCTAATCTAACCTGCAGCTACATGTGCAGAGAGCAGGGAGCCGCGCACACTGGGCGCTGGCTCCCTGCTCTCCTAGCTACAGTACACATCGGGTTAATTAACCCGATGTGTACTGCAGCTACATGTGCAGACAGCAGGAGCCGGCGCTGGCAGCGAGAGCGGCGGAGGCTGGTAACTAAGGTAAATATCGGGTAACCACCTTGGTTACCCGATGTTTACCTTGGTTACAGCTTTCCGCAGCTGCCTGATGCCGGCTCCTGCTGGCTTCATTTCGTCGCTCTCTCGCTGTCACACACAGCGATCTGTGCGTCACAGCGGGAGAGCGTCAGTGTCCCGCTCCCTGCCAGCCCCGCGGCGTGAGAAGCTGCAGATACTGCGGGCAGACACTGACATTGCAGTGCGGGCAGCTGCGGGGCTGGCAGGGAGCGGGACACAGACTGCACGGGCAGTGAAGCAGCGCTCGTCATCCCCGCGGATGCACGCAATGCAGGCTGAGAATGAGAGGCAGCTTATACTGCAGAGGGGGGCAAACACTGACAGGGGGGGGTCGGGGGGGGGGTGAAATGGGGGGGGAACAGTTCCCAGGGCGTCAGGCAGTAGACGTGCAAAGGCCGGAAGCAGCAAAATCGCGGCAGGAGGGGTCACATGACCGCTCTGAGCCGGGGAAGAGGGGCTGACAGCGGGGCAGGTAAGTGGTCTCTATCTACTTACCTGCCCCAATGTAGCCCAATAGGGTAATAATGAAAAAAAGTCAAAAGAAGCCGGATAACCCCTTTAACTGTAGCAGTTTTTGGTAAATGTTCATATTATACTGGTATTGGTATACTATTGAATTTTATCTTTTATTTTAGGTCAGCTAAAAACCTTGGTAACCCATTTCAGCTCTTAATGGATAACATATAAATATACAGTGGGGGAAAAAGTATTTAGTCAGCCACCAATTGTGCAAGTTCTTGCACTTAAAAAGATGAGAGAGGCCTGTAATTTACATCATAGGTAGACCACAACTATGAGAGACAAGATGAGAAAACAAATCCAGAAAATCACCTTGTCGGATTTGGCAATATTTTTTTGCAAATTATGGTGAAAATAAGTATTTGGTCAATAACAAAAGTTCATCTCAATATTTTGTTATATATATCCCTTGTTGGCAATGACAGAGGTCAAACGTTTTCTGTAGGTCTTCACAAGGTTGGCACACACTGTTGGTGATATGTTGGCCCATTCCTCGATGAGATATCCTCTAGAACAGTGATGTTTTGGGCCTGTCACTGGGCAACACAGACTTTCAACTCCCTCTAAAGGTTTTCTAGGGGGTTGAGATCTGGGGACTGGCTAGGCCACTTTAGAACCTTCATATGCTTCTTACAAAGTCACTCCTCCGTTGCCCTGGCAGTGTGCTTGGGATCATTATCATGCTGAAAGACGCAGCCACATGTCATCTTCAATGCCCTTGCTAATGTAAGGAAGTTTGCACTCAAAATCTCATGAAATATGGCCCCATTCATTCTGTCATGTACACGTATCAGTCGTCCTGGTCCCTTTGCAGAGAAACAGCCCCAAAGCATGATGTTGCCACCCTCATGCTTCACAGTTGGTATGGTGTTTTTTGGATGCAACTCAGCATTGTCTCCTCCACATGATGAGTTGTGTTTCTACCAAAGAGTTCTACTTTGGTTTCATCAGACCATATGACATTCTCCCAATACTCTTCGATAATCCACATGCTCTCTAGCAAACTTCAGACAGGCCCGGACAAGATCCTGGATCCTTGGAGACAATCAAACAATTCTGGCATAAGCGGCAGTGGATATTCTTGACTTGGTTGAGGCGTCTATAATTGATACAGAGATGCAGGGAGCCATCCATTTTTTTTACAAAGAAGAACCCGGCTCTAGCTGGTGTGGAGGGCTTATTGATGAATTCCATTTCCAGGTACTCCTTAATGTATGTAATTTCAGCTGCAGGGGGTGAGGAACCAGGAAGTAGGTCAATCAGGCAAGTGTACAGCCTATGTGGTGGCAGTGTCTAAGCCTCCTTCTTGTTGAAGATTTCCACGAACTCCCAGTAGGCAAACAGCAAGCCCGGAAGATTAGAGGGCATCACGGTGAATGAGCAGGATAAACTGGAACAAGACATTTGTCATGACAAGACTGACAACATCTCAGCACCTCTCCGGATCTCCAGTCTAATACAGGCTCATGTCTCTGAAGCCATGGCAGACCCAATAGCAGAGGGTGAGACATCTCAGGCAGCACATAGAAAGCAATTTTCTCCATGTGCAGCATACTCACCCGAAGCTCTACTTGCTCGATGACTAACTGGATAGCCTCAGACTTTCCATCCACAGACGACACAGTCACGGCAACTTGGAGATGAGGGATGAGAATCTGGTACTGATCCACAACAGCCTGTTGTATGAAGCTCCTGGCGGAACCAGAGTCCAGAAAGGCCAACTTGGTAAACCGGCTGTTGCCACATGATACGGACATGGATAAGGATGAAGTGGGGGGGGGAGTGTATATATGTATACGCATAACAATAAACTATACATAATTCAATATATTGATAAAGACCTGCCTCACTAGATTATATATCGCAGATCAGAACGAAAGTTTAAACCTGCTGGGTATCTGGAGTCCAATTTAAGTATCCATTTTGCCTCAACTTGTAATAAGTTGGCAAAACAATCCCCTCCCCTAATTGATTTAGGGACATGTTCAATGCCTGTCACCACCAAGGTTGACAGATCCCCTCCGTGGATGTCCAAAAAATGACGCGTAAGCCCTGAAAGGGGGTGTTTTCTTCCGGACTCACTGGACAGTATGGAAGAGGTTGACGATACAGCTCTTATGTGCTCAGATAAACGCACCCTGAGACATCTAGAAGTACAACCTCTTAACACAGGAACAGCAGGTGGCTTTATAAACAACAAATGTAGACGAACAATTTATGAAAGATGTTATCTTGATAGCTTTGCCATTAGAGTCCTCAAAATGCTGAGTGTGGCTCATGTATCTACAGAGGCCACTTTTTTGGAGCCACATCGATATGAGCCAGTGGTACTGAGCCAAGTTTGTACCCTATTACCACTTGGAGCATAAAGGCTGGGAGAGATGGCGTTACCCACATTTATGGCACGTCTGGCTACCACATTAATTCCACGGGAAAGGATTTCATCCACGTCCTTATCCTGTTGAAGTAAGGGGATACATTTCAGCACTACATTTTTTATGGCTAAAAAATCAGAACTGAAAGGAGTTGAGAATGTGACACGTTGTGAGTGTTTTTGCAGCCTAACCTTGTCCCTTAATAACTCCGATCGTGGTTTGTTATCTGCAATGTTGCGTGCTCTCTTCAGAGAGGAGTCAGAATACCCTCTCATTTTTAGTCTCCCTGTGATACGTGTGGCCTCTGATGAATAAGAGGCTGCTGAGGAACAAAGCCTTTTGGCCTGCAAGTATTCTCCAATGGGTAAATTCCGTGTGGTGTGGGAAAGGTGGCAACTATCAGCGCGCAAGATGGTGTTGCCGCTTATTGCCTTGCGGTACAGTGCTGTGTCAATTTGGCCAGTGCTAGAATTGCCTGTAAGGGAAACATCCAAGAAGGGTGCGGTATTTTCAAAATAGGAAATGGAAAAGGACAAGTTAAATTGGTTGTTATTCAGATATATTCAGGCCATCTGTCATATCGGACGGGTTGGTATCATCCAGCCTCTCGCAGATAAAGATCTGGTCATCTATGTAACGAGCGTACCACCGGATATGTGTAATATAAGGGTTATCGTCCACATAGATGTAATGCTCCTCCCAAAAGGACATATACAAGTTCGCCAGAGCACACGAAAAACTCGCCCCCATCGGACAACCTGAAATCTGCAAATAAAAAATGCCATTAAATTGGAAAACATTATGACTTAACAGAAAACCAGTGGCTGTCAAAATGAATTCCTTGTGTATATCATCAAAGGAAGTATATTTATTCAAATGAAAAAATAACGCCTGTAAAGCCAAATCGTGTGGAATACTGGGGTAAAGAGAGTTCACGTCACCCATAATCCAAAATGAGTGTTCAGTCCACTTAATGTCCTGGAGGTTCTGCAACAAGCATTTAGTGTCCCTAACATAACCGGTGGTACGCTTGACGAGAGGCTGGAGGATATTGTCCACCCAATCTGACAGGTGGCTGGACAGGGAGCCTATACTGGCTACAAAAGGATGGAGGGGGGGGGAAGTATTCTTATGGACTTTGGGAATGCTCTGGAATATAGGGCAAACAGGATTATCAATCATGAGATATTCTTGCACCTTCTTAGTGATGATACCCCAATCAAACCCTTTTTGTAAGATATTGCCAAGCTTTGAGGAGAAAACGTTGGTGGGATCACCGTTCAGACGCCTATATGTAACACTATCGCTCAGCATGTCCATCACTAGTTTTTCGTATAGGGAGCTGTCAAGGACAACTACTGAGCCCCCCTTGTCAGCTGAGCGAACCAAAATATAGGGGTTGTTCCTCAAATCCCTCAAGGCATGCCCTTCTCGATTGGAAAGATTGTTAGATATAGTCAATTCAGAGGAAATAATGTCCCGGACTTCCTTCTCAATCACATCTTGGTAGGTATCCATCGCCTGTGTTCTGGAGGATACTGGATAGAAGGATGGATTTTTTGTCAAAAAAGGAGGGATTGTAGAGATGACACTATTCATTTCACCCAGTTCCTGTAAGTTCATGGCTGAAATTTGATCCCGAAGGTCCATATACAGTGGAATAGGAGGGTCAAAATTGTCTGAAGGTAATTGAGGAATAATCTCTTCCTCCTCGGAGAGAATTTTCAAAAAATGCCTTTTAAACGTAATATTCCTGATAAAACGGTTGACGTCTTTCATGGTCTGAAATAGATTCACTCTTGATGTTGGAGCGAAATTTAACCCTTTGCTAAGGACTCGGAGTTGTGCTGTATCTAAAGTGCCAGCAGAGAGGCTAATGAGAGAATATTCAGGAGGGCACTGGTGGATGAATTCCTCCAGTGCTTGTGTCTCTTGGAGCGCAGGTAATATCGACCGCCTCTATTTGCGGTGCTTCCTTCCCCTTCATTTTTTGATACATTTCTCGCATAGGAATGTTGATGTCTGGGGGTATAAATCTCCCTTCCTGATTCATACGAGCTGGCACTGTCCTCCGTAGAATCGAGATCTGTGGAAGAGAAGTATACCGTCTTTTCATTAGATGGATGCATATTCTGCTTTTTCAAAATGGACTTTGTTCTACGGGATGCGTGCCAAGTATATATTTCATTAAGTTTGTAGTCTTTGACATCACGTCTGTACTTATTCTGTTTAAATTCCATTATACTGCTCTCCAACTTAGTAATGGTATCTTTTAATTTGTTATCAAGCTTCTCAAAGTCAGAGGGATCATAAGTCTTTTTTAAATACTCATGCATATTTTTGATTTCCTGATCCAGCTTTAGGATACAGGTATTTTCCTCCTTGACTATAAGATCCATTAGTTTGAGAGAGCAGGAACTCAGAATAGCATTCCAGTCCTCCAAGAATTTCTGGTTGAATTTGAAAGTGGGCAACTTTTTCAGCCTCAAACTCCTCAGGATCATATTCATTTCTATGTATTTACCCAGTGTTTTAGCATCCCACCAGGTCTTTAAACGTTGGGCAGAAACTGTTTCCAAGTCCCAAAAGGTGTATATGCTGTCCTCATGTGCAAGGCTTACTATAGCAGCGTGTGCCACATCGTGGTCGGTAAAAATGGAATCAAAACACAGGCGGCGCACCTCATTATCCAGGAGGGCAGCTGTGTCCATAATGCAAGGGTGAGTATATCGTTATTCAGGCCAAAAAATATATATAAAGGGGTACACTGTTCCCAGACGTAAATAGTATAATCACAAAAGTCCTCATGTATATATGGAATGAGAACGGAGGAAGACGGGGAGCAAGGAAACGGACTGCAATGAGTTACCAGCAAGAAAAGGAAATATCCAGCTCAACTGTCATCAGAGTCCATGCTTTCCTCCAGAGTACACGAGTCCTGCCGGTCAGTCCATAGCAGTATGTATAGCAGAGGATGAAAGGAAAACAGTGGGCTCAGCACTGATATAAAAAATATATATAAAAAAACCTTTTGATTGCATCCCATTGCAGCTGGACAGGGAACACCCCTTCCCTGCAGCATGGATATATTTTCTTTCTGGCCACCTTGCAGGTAACTTACGACTAAGGACACTTTTTGGTTTTAATCACAGCCTGTCCGAAATGCGTAAAGTTTCTCCTGCTTCCTATTTTGTACAACATGTTCCCAGACCTTGTTTTAACTGGATTTCAATAAAAGTTTCTTTTATATATTTTTTATATCAGTGCTGAGCCCACTTTTTTCCTTTCATCCTCTGCTATACATACCGGTATGGACTGACAGGCAGGACTCGTACACTCTGGAGGAAAGCATGGACTTTGATGACAGGTGAGCTGGATATTTCCTTTTCTTGCTAATAGCGACATAATAGGCCTCTGGAATGGAGGAGCCAGGCCCAACAGCCAGGTCGGCTGATGCAGCAAGCACAGCTGGAATAGATAAATGCAGCAGCGGTTTTGGCAGATACAGCTGGCATGGATTGGTGCAGCAGCAGATACGGCAGGTACAGCTGGGATGGTTAGGTGCAGCAGCGGGCACGGCAAGTGCAGCCGGTATAGTTAAGTGCAGCAGTGGGTACAACAGGAACTGCAACACAGACAGGTGTTTGCAATATGGCACACACCAATAAAGTGGCAGCAGCACAAGACACCTGACAATTAGCCATGTATAGACCAGGTTGCCCAGGCACCTCCCATAAGAGGGAGGGTACCTTAAATGTCTAGTGACTCTCAGGCAAAGTCTGAGAGGCACTTCCAAGTGAGGGCACGCTGGCCCTTTAAGAATAGTTAATGCATGCCCTAAGTGTGCTCCTAGGAAACCTGTCTGGCACGCACAAGCCTTGTGAGGTGGCAGCAGGGACCGGCGATCGAGCAGCCACTGCTGAGCGGCTGGGAGGGTAAGTGCGCTGGTGTCTTCACTAAGAGAGGGGGCAAGCCAATGTGTTAAAAAAAATTATAATATGTATGAGCTTCTTTAAGGGGAGTGTGACGACATGGGCACTCAGTGCCTAGTATGGGTTAAAGTTTCTTAAAATTCAGCCAGACGTATTGTTCGTCTGTGTGTTAACTCATGTTTGCTAAACTATTGTTTGGGACCAGACCCTTCGGAGCAATCATTGTAATGTAGTTGTGTATTGCTAATCTAATGTAAATTACCTTAGTAGTCATTGTCTAGTCTGTGACTTGCAGACTACATGTAGATATCCTCAGTCTTTCTATCCACATCATTTAAATGAACATTATCCATGCAGCTTGAAATTCATCCAATAAGAGAAGCAACCTTGTACAACCAATCCGATAATGGCACAGTTTATCTTAAGGGAAGGTTATGGCTATAAAAGGGATTTCTTTAACCCACCAAGTGGTTGATGGATTTTGCATGATCCAGTCTAAGCTCTTAGGAGCTGGTAAGAGGATCAGGATACCTTGTGGACTCGGTCTAGGGACGTTGGCTCCAACTAGAGGATCACTTGGCTAGATGACTTCAAACCAGAGACTACTTAAGAAGGAAACCCAGGTTGGGACAATTCAGTCACCTGGTACAGACTTTGCAGACCTCAGCCAGCTTCCTAAATCTGGCGTTATTCCATTCTCGGTGGGTGCCCGCCAAAAGCGGGGTGCTGCTGGATTGGAGTAAATAGGCCTGGAACCTCTGAGGCATGGACATTCTAAATTCCTGGTGAGCCAGCAGAAGGGTGAGACTCTGTTGCCTGTTACATTTGTGTGTTTTGCTGGTTATGTGTTATGTGCCGTTAATATTTTGGGGATCCAATAAAGTCTTAATATTGTGATTCCCTCACCCTGTGTTGTCTGAGTAGTGTTCTGCCCACGGTTAAGGAGGTCGTGCGTTCAGTTGGGATGAACCCTTACCCACGCTGTCTTTCTAAAGGCGGCTGGGCCAGCGGACAAGAGCACCCACTGAGCCCCGTGTCTCCACAGGGAGGACCATGGTAAAGAGGCTTCAAAAACAGCTTATTAAAATGTAGTTTTACTGCTAGTTATTCAAGAAAATTTTGTTATTAGATTTTTGCTACTATTTTTTGATGAAACATGAAAGGTTACCACTTTTAACCCCTTAACGACCCATGACGTACTGGGTACGTCATGGATCGTGTGCCGGTAAGCCCCACCTCCTGCCGCCGGCAGCGATCCGCGCACATATCAGCTGTTATCAACAGCTGACATGTGTGCCTGCATTAACCCCTTACATTTCGCTGCCAAAATCTTGGCAGCGATATGTGTATGGGCACCGCCATGACAGTCACTTACCCCGCCCCCCGGAAGTCACGTGACATGATCACGTGACTTACGGCGGTTGCCATGGTAGCACAGGGTCATGTGATGACGCCTGTAGCTAACATAACTCACTTCCTCTCAATGCCGGAATACAGCCGGCATTGAAAGTGAAGCAGCAAATCTGCAGTTCTCAGCTCTGTAGCTGAGATCTGCAGATAGTGCAGAGCGATCGGATTGCTGATCGCTATAGCCCCCTAGGGGGACTAGTAAAATAAAAAAAAAAAGTAAAAAAAAAAGTTTTAAAAAAATTAAAAAAAAGTAAAAAAAACCTAAAAGTTCAAATCACCCCCCTTTCACCCCATTGAAAATTAAAGGGTTAAAAAAAATAAAAAATACACACATATTTGGTATCGCCACGTTCAGAAATGCCCGATCAAAATATAAAATCAATGAATCTGATCAGTAAACGGCGTAGCGGCAAAAAAATTCCAAACGCCAAAATTACGTTTTTCGGTCGCCGCAAATTATGCGCAAAATGCAATAACAGGCGATCAAAACGTAGCATCTGCGCAAAAATGGTACCGTTAAGAACGTCAGGTCGAGATGCAAAAAATAAGCCATCACTGAGCCTCAGATCCTGAAAATGAGAACGCTACGGGTTTTGGAAAATGGCGCAAAACGTGCACCACGTTTTTTGGACAAGCTTGTGAATTCTTTTAACCCTTTAGATACAAGTAAACCTATCCATGTTTGGTGTCTACAAACTCACACCGACCTGAGGCATCACATAGATACCTCAGTTTTACCATATGGTGAACACGGTGAATAAAATATCCCAAAAACTATTGTACGATCCCACTTTTTTTGCAATTTTTCCGCACTTGGAATTTTTTTGCCGTTTTCCAGTACACTATATGGTAAAACTTATGGTTTCATTTAAAAGTACAACTCGTCCCGCAAAAAACAAGCCCTCATATGGCAAGATTGATGGAAAAATAAAAAAGTTACGTCTCTCGGAAGAAGGGGAGCAAAAAACAAAAACGGAAAGTGCCCGGGGGCTGAAGGGGTTAAAGGCTGTAATACCCAGGTTGTGCTAATAGCCAGTTTGTGTCACAAATAGGTGTGTGTGGCATCTACAGGCTATTAACAAAAAGATGGGGGGTTGTTTTCCTTTTTAGTTTTCCTAATCAAGCCTGCATGCTGTGGCAGGTTCTTGGTGACAAGATGGAGCTTCATTACATAATTGTTTCACTTACTAGTCTGGATGGTTGCTCAATCAATGGTAATCTCCTCTAACGGGCAGTACCTGTTATTTTCCCAGTAGTCCTTGTTCTCCACTATAGCTAATTGGTTTTAGTGGCAAGGGGTGGAAGCTGATGCTGCACATATCTGTGCTCATGGGCATACAGTTGTGCTGAAACGTTTACATACCCCATCAGATTTTTTTTGCTTTCTTGGCCTTTTTTTCCAAGAATATGAATGATAACTGATAACACAAACTCTTTTTTTTCCACTCATGTTTAGTTGTTGGGTGAAGCCATTTATTGTCAAACTACAGTGTTTTCTCTATTTAAATCAAAATGACCACCAAAAACATCCAAAAGGACCCTGATCAAAAGTTCACATACCCTGGTGATTTTGGCCTGACAACATGCACAGAAGTTGACACAAATGGGTTTTAATGGCTAATAAAGGTAACATCCTCACCTGTAACCTGTTGGCTTGTAATGAGTGTGAGTCTATAAAAGCTGAATGAGTTTCTGGGATCCAGGCAGACTCTTGCATCTTTTTTTCCAATTTAAAGTTTTATTGAGTTTTAAAGAATACATTAAAAGAATATGGATCCATGTTATAACTGACAATGCGAAACCAAAGTCTATGCGACACAACACATTCGCAAATGTTATAACAGTATGTAAATGATTGATATAATACATGGATAGTCGTTTTGAACCAAAAAAGAATAATAAGCCATTTGAGGAAAGGTTAAGAAGCAGTATGATCACGAAAAATAGCAAAGGAAAGATAAGTCAGGGCAGGAGGGGAAGAGATGGAGAGTAGAGCGCATCGGCCGGGTCTGATACTTTGTCCGTTGGGCCAAGACATGTTGGAAGGGTGGTGAATATTATCTGAAGTGGGGCCAAGGTGCCTATCTTCCGGAGATTAGATTAATTCAAGAATTTTTTTGCCAGAGAGGAATGACTCCCATTGAAACCATTTAGTGGCTGTCGCCACCGTCTGTCCACGTGACTGGGCCATCACCATTTCCATGCGGTGGATCACATTCACCTCCATTACCCACTCGTCTATCGTAGGGGGGGCAGGATCTTTCCAGCGCCGTGGGACCACTGTCTTGGCTGCCTGGAGAAGGTGGCCCAAGAGGGACTTTCTAAAGGCCTTTTCTGAGACATTAAAAATGTATAGTAGGACTGCCTCTGGGCGGCTGGGGACTATGATCCCTGTGACCTCCTGTATAGCTGCTAGTACTTTTTTCCAAAAGACCCCCAAGCCCGGGCAATACCACCAGATGTGGGACATGGTGCCTCCCTGTGCTCCACAACGCCAACAGGTATCAGGTACCTCGGGACACCACGCATGAAGAGACGCTGGGACCCTGTACCACCTGGAGAGTATTTTATAGCTGGTTTCTTGCATTCTGGTGGCCATGACGGACTTGTGGGTTAGTCGAAAGCAACGTGCCCACTGGTTCCCGAGGAACGTCTGGTTGACCTCTGCTTCACACGCCGCACAAAAGCGAGGAAGGGACGCCTCTGCCGCGTTGGTTATGATCTTACATATTTTTGATATCATTAAACACAGGGAAAAACTGGCCATCAAAAATGGCTATAGCGCCGGGGAAACGCTAAGTAGCGAACCCTCGGTGGGTATATTCTTAGAATAATATGGAGAAACCGGAGGAGAAAAGAACAAAACCAGGGAGAAAGGTAATGGTGTAATATAAATACTTTATTTATTATAGTGAAAAAAATTCATAAAAGCATATAAGGTCAGAAGCAAGAGAATGAGGTAGAATGTCAAGAAATCAACTGCACAAAAGGACAGTAGCAATAAAAGGACCCCTCTCCTGCACGAGGCGACCCAGTGTGATAAGGACAAAAAGGAGGGGAGGAGGTAAAAGACAAGCCCAGTGGAGGGAGGTGGAGGTGTGCTGGGGAACATACACGTTTAAATCCAATAGCGGTTGCAATAACAAAGCACATAGGCTGGGGATCCAATTAGCCACAATACAATATAAACAAATGTTTCTCCATTTGGTGGTTAGATGGCCAGTCCATGCGCTAGGACAACCAGTAGGGACTAGGATAAAGCCATATAAGCCATGCATATAGATGGGATGTCCCCTCTGCACATGCGTTGCCACTACAGAGGAAAGTGGTGTAGGTAAGCTGAAATTAAAATGGGCAAAAACCTCAATAATTACCTGTTTGAAGGTGAAGGGTCGCCAGGGGCAGGAGAGGGGTCCCCCCATAGGAGTGGGGTGGCCATCTGAAGGGGAAGTTAGGTTTTATTGCATTTATTGTCGTTTGTGGCAAAGTAATATTTAGGGCCTCTGATTTATCAAAATTAATTTTAAAGTTGGACCATTTACTAAAGCGGTTTAGTTCTAGCATTAGGGGTGGGAGTGATGTGAGGGGGTCACAGAGGTAAAGAAGAAGATCGTCGGCAAAGGCGGCGCATTTATGTTCCCGATTGGCGATCCTAATTCCCTGTATATCCGGGTTGGTCCTAATGGCCGACAACAAGTGCTCCATGACCAGGATATATAGCAGAGGTGACAAGGGACACCCCTGCCTGGTCCCGTTATGGATGGAGAAGGGCCTCGACAGAGTGCCATTAATTTTAAGGTGTGCAGTCTGAGAATCATATAAGGCCATAATCCTGGACGAAAAAACTGGTCCCAGGCCCATATGGTCCAGTGTTTGTGAAAGCGACTGCCAGGAGACTCTGTCGAAGGCCTTCTCAGCGTCCAGAGATAGCAACATCAAAGAGAGTTTTTCTGTGTGTGCATGTTGTATCAGGTCCAAGGTCTTTATTGTATTGTCCCTCGCCTCCCTACCCGGGGCAAATCCAACCTGGTCCAGATGTATCAGGTCAGGGAGTAAAGGACCAAGTCTATTTGCCAAAAGCTTGGCATAGAATTTTACATCGACATTAAGGAGTGAGATCGGTCTAAAACTGCTACACACCGTGGAATCTTTTCCAGCCTTGCGGAGCAAGGAGATGTGGGCCGTAGTGGAATGGGGCGGGAGAGGGACAGAGTCAGAAATTGAATTGAAGGAGAGAAGCATTAGGGGAGCCAATTGTTCAGAAAAGGATTTGTAGAATTTGGTGGGGAACCCGTCTGGTCCAGGACTCTTATTACCAGGTGAGTCGCTAATCACCGCCAACAATTCCTCCCATGAAAATGGGCTTTCCAAGTTTTCAATTATAGAGCTATTAAGACGTCGGAAAGGTGAGGGCATTAAAAGGACCACCTACCCTCGGCTCCGGGGGCTCGACAGGTAGGTTATATAACTTGGAATAAGAGTCATGAAAGGTGTTTGAAATGTCGGGGGTAGCATAGAGCAGTTCGTCGCGTGAGTTTTTGATGCAAGGAATGAGGGTATGGGCTCTCCTTTCTCTCAAC
The DNA here is from genome assembly GCF_048569485.1 of Anomaloglossus baeobatrachus. Lineage (NCBI taxonomy): Eukaryota > Metazoa > Chordata > Amphibia > Anura > Aromobatidae > Anomaloglossus > Anomaloglossus baeobatrachus. The sequence goes on from NC_134358.1 coordinate 340,324,246, forward strand.
GCATTAGCCAACAATTTTCCTGGCTTGTCCCCAAACTCATAAAACTTCCCTTTCCCCACCTGTAGTAGGCGCTTGTAAGAGGAATCTAAAAGTTTTTTAACCTCAATCCTGGCTTGCAAAAGAGCTTGTATATTTGTGGCCGATAAGGATCGTTTATGGATGAGCTCCAGTTCAGAGACCCTATGGAGAGCGTTTACTATGTCTTGGGCCCTTTCTTTTTTAATTCGGGACCCATGCTTGATAAAAATACCTCGTAGGACACACTTCAATGCTTCCCACTTGTAAGTGGGGGCTGTGTCGTCCGCCGAGTGGTCCTCCATGAATCTTGTGATAGAGGTCTGAACGTCTGTGACGCAGAGCTCATCCAGCAGCAACAACTCATTCAGCCGCCACGACCCTGAAGGGGCCGAGAGAGAGGGAATTGCAATCGTACAATAGACCGGCGCGTGGTCTGACCTCAAAATGTTATCCATCCTAGAATGTTGGACTCATGGAAGAGCATTGTGCTGTAGTAGTATATAGTCTATACGACTGTATGAGTCTTGTGTATGGGAGTAGAAGCTATAGTCTCTGTCCGACGGGTATTTCAGTCTCCATGTGTCGAACAGTTGAATACGCAATAAAGCTTTTTTGATGCGTTTAATGGTAGTGTATGAAATGCTTGATTTCCCCCTGGAATTGTCCAATGTAGGGTCCAGGGTGACATTGAGGTCGTCACAAAGAATTGCTGTGCCCTGTATCAGCGGGATCGCCTCATCGACCAAGCGGGTAATAAAGCTGTCCTGCCCTTGGTTTGGGGCATAGGCATTGATTATTGTGAGAGTTTGGTCCCCCACTCTCAGAGAGAGGAATAAACTAAAAAACTATCAGTCGAGCATTTTAAGAATTGATGCGGGAGGGATTTATGGATGGCAATCGCCACTCCTTTAGAACGGGAATCTGGGTTGTCAGAGAATACCCATGTCTGGTAATACTTATTTTTAATAATGGGGGCATGTCCTAGCTTGAAGTGGGTCTCCTGGAAACACACTATTCCCACCTTCCGTTTGTGAAGGTGGTAAAGTACCTGTGTCCGTTTCTCCGGAACATTGAGGCCCTTGGCATTGAAAGAAGCGATGGTTAGGTCCGCCATCTGTAAGGGAATGAGACATTAGAGATATATGAAAGGGGGGGATCGAACACGATCAGCCCGGCCGCGGAAGAGTAGAGGAGAGAAAGACATGGGAAGGGTAGAGTGTATCAGAGAAAAAAACAACAAGAACAGCAGGTATAAAGACCTTACACAGTAATCTAAGTCCGAACAAACGTTCAAAGGGAATATATCCGCTTCAACTAAGCAGGACAGGGGATCCCAACCTATTTGGGGAAAGAAGATGTCGGACATAACCGAGCAGAGCTCAATCTATACTTAGAACATTAAAGATAACCATAAACACCGGCAAAGGCTACCAAATGTTTAAGCTATACGGGCAATAAGTACGTTTTGAAGGGCAACATATGAAGGTTAATTAGCATAAATGACTGTAAGTAATATGAGTTGTAAAGGCGTGCGTAGCCTCTGGGCTTTTTTATGTCGTCTGCCGAAGGCGGCCCCGTCTGCGACCCCTTTCTCCTCTCGGGGGTAGCCCCCTGCTGGATTCTGCAGGTGGGTTTGACTTGGGAGCGTTCGTTCTCCCCACAGGGACCCATGGCTGAAGCAGGGTGGTGGGCCATGCTGAAATTGAGACTGCGGGTAGACCCTCGAGATGGCTCGAGAGAGGCTCGAGATGAAGGCCGGAAAGTCCTCTGGGGAACGTAGGACCCACCACCGCGAGTCCTTCTGCACCGATAGGGAGAAGGGGAATCCCCATCGGAACGGTAAACCCTTCTCCTTTAATACATCCAGAAGAGGCTTAAGATTGTCGCACTGGGCCAGGGTGTGCCTAGAGAGATGCGGCATTATTCGGATGGCGGAGCCATTGTATGATAAGGTCTGTTTCCTCCTAGCAGCTTGCAAGATGGCCTCTTTGACGGCAAAAAAGTGCACCCTGCACACATCCCTCGGGCGAGAGTCCGCTGGGTCAGGAGGACGTAGGGCCCTGTGAGCTCTGTCAAGTTCAAGGGGGGCACCTGGTGGTCTCTTTAGCAAGCCATTAAAAAGTGAACAAAGGACTGCTGGGATATCGGTGGCAGCAATGGACTCAGGAAGGCCCCTAACACGTAGATTGTTCCTTCTGTTTCTGTTCTCTAAATCATCTACGTGCTGTTGGAGGGCAAATAATTGCTTGGACTGGTTTTTTACTGTCTCTTGGATAGATTGCATAGAGACCTGAGAATTTGATTGCTGCTCATCAAGGGCGTCTACCCTGTGGGTAAGTATGGAAAGTTCAGACCGTAATTGGGTGAATTCTTGTTTACATTCCGCTACCACTTGGCTGGCCAGTGCAGCAATATCATTCTTGGTGGTAATCGCTTGTAGCAATGACCGCAGGTCTGCCAGGGATGCCGGGCGGTCCTCGCCCATCACGGCGGCTGTATGAGATATGTTGGGGTATGCACAAAAAGATCCTGTGGAGTTGGACCATATATCATGTTTTGCGTGTCATGAGGGTTGATTATGTCATCCCACGCGCGTGGGTCTGCCGCAAGACGGATTGAGGGAGACCCCAGCATCCTGGATCCCCTGTTCACGGGCATCAGTGTGCCCCTCTCTAGATCCCTATTAGGGCCTGACAGGTGCTCAGCCCAGGAGGATCCCGTGGACCAGCTCCCTGAGGGTGTGGGGGATACCTCTCTCTGAGGGAGTCCCCACGATTCACCAGCATCCACCAGGGGCTCCTGTGGCCTCCCTCCTTCTCCAGCTTTCCCCGAAGGCTGTGGGACCTCCATATAGAAGGTATGGCTGGGGTTATTACTGTTGCCCCCAGCCTGAGCCCTATCCATCAGGACCCCCTGCTGTCCCTGCTTCTGGGTGATACAGCCAGGCAGTCCCTTAGGGTTAATCATTATACCCTCCTCTCCCCCAGCCACAGCACCTGTGTTTGATGATGATGGAGGTGATGATGGAGGTTCCTGCCGATCAGCTTCATTGCGCAGCAGCTGGTTTCTCAGCGCCCGCTGCTGCAGCGGTGAGTCATCGCCTGAGCCCAGGCCCAGGTGTACCTCGCGTTGGCCGGTCCCCACCTCCCGGATTCCACCAGCGCCGGTCGCAGGTGAGTTATGCTGGTTCTCCGGTCCCAGCTGGGCTGCAGGGTCTGCAGGCCTCAATTCCTGCCCTGGTAGTGAAACGGCCCCGAGCTCCGATATGCTCCGATGTTGCTTTGGGAGGTAGGGTGGCGCCCTGGGGTGCAGGGTTTCTTCTTTTTAGTGGGGGATTTGCCCATTTTGAAGTTAAAACCGGCTTTATGGGAGAGTGTAGAGAGGATCTCAGGAAAACAGTGTCCTCACTCAGCCATGTCCGGCTCCGCCCCGACTCTTGCATCTTTTAGCCAGCCACTTACGTTTCTGGATTTTGAGTCATGGGGAAAGCAAAAGAATTGTCAACGGATCTATGGGAAAAGATAGTTGAACTGTATAACACAGAAAAGGGATACAAAAAGATATCTAAGGAATTATTAATGCCAGTCAGCAGTGTTCAAACTGTGATTAACAAATGGAAATCAGGGACTCTGTAAAAACCAAACCATGATCAGGTAGACCAACAAAAACTTCGTCCACAACTGCCAGGAAAATTGTTCAGGATGCAAAGAAAAACCCACAAATAATATCAGCTGAAATACAGGACTGACTGAAAACTAGCGGTGTGGCTGTTTCAAGATGCACAATAAGGAGGCACTTAAAGAAAAAAAGGCTGCATGGTTGAGTCGCCAGAAATAAGCCATTACTGCGCAAATGCCACAAAGTATCTTGCCTACAATATGCTTTAACAGCACAAATATCAAGGTATAGGTCACATGAATCATGCAAGATTAGTAGGAAGAAAGCATATGACTAAAATATAACTTTTAATAAATATACAGTAAAAGACTATTATGGTTCCTAGGGACAACCAAATAACTGAAAGCTCCTGGGATGGTCAATGATACCATATGGGATGAAACAATGGTCAACGATAGTATGTGGGACCATACATAATAACCAACCAGGATGCCACTAATAGAACGCTCCAAGAAAAAACACAAAAAGCAAACAAAACATGCATAACAAAAAAGTGAGTCTTTTTCCTGTTCTAGGAAAAAAAAAAGACAGAAGTCCTTCTTCCATAAAAAAACAAACAAAAAGAAAAACACAATATACTCAAACACAAAAGGATTTGCAGTGACAATGGTCATTGAATAGTTCCATGATATTAGAACCATTTTCAGAAAAGTCTCTATTTTAAGATAACATGTTGTCATCTAGTTTGTCATATATTCATAATAATCCAAAAATTAAAACTTTCATGTCCAATTATAATTGGTTACTATAAATGTGGGAATTTTTCCTGTAAAATATGTAGGCATTTATGAATATATATATATATATATATATATAAAAAGTGCACACGCGGTAGTGATATAGAAATGATTCCTTGTCATAGAAAAACTTATTGGATTATTTGTTGTTACAAAAAAAAATCCTTGCACCCTGTTCAGACCATGCATTGTACGTTTCCCCAAAGTATGAGAACTGTTTCTAGATAAGCTCCAACTCTAGGATAACTTTTCAGTTTATTAAAAACTCATAATATCTCAGAACCTAAACTTCCGTTGCAAGAAATAATTGGTTATTATAAATATGGAAATTTTTCTGCAGAATATCTACATTTCTTAATTGGGAGGAAAAAATTAGTTGTTCATACTTTAAATGTTTGTGTTATGCTGATCATTATGGAATATTTATGTATACTGCAATGTTTAGTGTGTTTTTTTCTTCACATCAAGATTTATTGAAGAAAATGTAGTCAATACAAAACATTCATAAACATTTTTTAAGTGATTACATAAGACTATTAAAGAGATCCAAGAAAAAGGAAACCGAGAATGACATACAGTGCCTACAAGTAGTATTCGACCCCCTGCAGATTTAGCAGGTTTACACATTCAGAATTAACTTGGCATTGTGACATTTGGACTGTAGATCAGCCTGGAAGTGTGAAATGCACTGCAGCAAAAAAGAATGTTATTTCTTTTTTTTTTTTTTTAAATTGTGAAAAGTTTATTCAGAGGGTCATTTATTATTCAACCCCTCAAACCACAAGAATTCTGTTTGGTTCCCCTAAAGTATTAAGAAGTATTTCAGGCACAAATAACAATGAGCTTCACATGTTTGGATTAATTATCTCTTTTTCCAGCCTTTTCTAATTAAGACCCTTCCCAAACTTGTGAACAGCACTCATACTTGGTCAACATGGGAAAGACAAAGGAGCATTCCAAGGCCATCAGAGACAAGATCGTGGAGGGTCACAAGGCTGGCAAGGGGTACAAAACCCTTTCCAAAGAGGTGGGCCTACCTGTCTCCACTGTTGGAAGCATCATCCGGAAGTGGAAGGCTTCTGGAACTACTGTTAGCCTTCCACGGCCTGGACAACCTTTGAAATTTCCCACCCATGCCGAGGCCAGGCTTGTCCGAAGAGTCAAGGCTAACCCAAGGACAACAAGGAAGGAGCTCCGGGAAGATCTCATGGCAGTGGGGACATTGGTTTCAGTCAATACCATAAGTAACGTACTCCACCGCAATGGTCTCCGTTCCAGACAAGCCCGTAAGGTACCTTTACTTTCAAAGCGTCATGTCAAAGCTCGTCTACAGTTTGCTCATGATCACTTGGAGGACTCTGAGACAGACTGGTTCAAGGTTCTCTGGTCTGATGAGACCAAGATCGAGATCTTTGGTGCCAACCACACACGTGACGTTTGGAGACTGGATGGCACTGCATACGACCCCAAGACTACCATCCCTACAGTCAAGCATGGTGGTGGCAGCATCATGCTGTGGGGCTGTTTCTCAGCCAAGGGACCTGGCCATCTGGTCCGCATCCATGGGAAGATGGATAGCACGGCCTACCTGGAGATTTTGGCCAAGAAACTCCGCTCCTCCATCAAGGATCTTAAGATGGGTCGTCATTTCATCTTCCAACAAGACAACGACCCAAAGCACACAGCCAAGAAAACCAAGGCCTGGTTCAAGAGGGAAAAAATCAAGGTGTTGCAGTGGCCTAGTCAGTCTCCTGACCTTAACCCAATTGAAAACTTGTGGAAGGAGCTCAAGATTAAAGTCCACATGAGACACCCAAAGAACCTAGATAACTTGGAGAAGATCTGCATGGAGGAGTGGGCCAAGATAACTCCAGAGACCTGTGCCGGCCTGATCAGGTCTTATAAAAGACGATTATTAGCTGTAATTGCAAACAAGGGTTATTCCACAAAAATATTAAACCTAGGGGTTGAATAATAATTGACCCACACTTTTATGTTGAAAATTTATTAAAATTTAACTGAGCAACATAACTTGTCGGTTTGTAAGATTTATGCATCTGTTAATAAATCCTGCTCTTGTTTGAAGTTTGCAGGCTCTAACTTATTTGCATCTTATCAAACCTGCTAAATCTGCAGGGGGTTGAATACTACTTGTAGGCACTGTATACTGCAATAGGACCTTAAGGATATTTTGTTTATTTTTCCAGCAGTTTTGGTCATCATATGGCATGTAATATTTGGGGCACCAACTTATATAACTATCATTTTTGCATCAGATTAAGGTAGGAAAAATAATATCAAGCATGTCAAGCTTTTCTTTTATATCTATTTTCTAATGAGGGCCCTATTTATACTACATAGTTAAAAAGACACCTGGGAACATCACCTATTAATAAAGGATGGATAAACTATCAATATAGTGAGTAGGGGCACCATATTTGATCTGTACATATCGTGGTTTTTGGTAGATCCATTATAAACAGTGAATAGTTTTGTTTATATTTATTTACAGGAATGAAAAGGTCAAAAACTATGACTCTGGGGACAGAATCCTGGCCCCTACTTGGACACATCATGCTATAATTATTTATTACGAGATTGATTACAAGCTTATAAACACATATGGAGAGATTTGATATACTGTCCATCAGTCACAACTGATCTGCAGAATATATGAAGAGCTACCTAGCAATATTTATGAACAAACCTTTATTGCATACATTTTGATCAGACTTGAACAGTGAAATTTTTTTTGTGGAGAAATTTGGATTCATACCCCTGATGAACCTTATACACAGCTAGAGGGTAAACGCGTTGGGTTTTGGTTTTGAGCAATGAAGGTATACAGAGCAGAGTCATACCCAAGACAAAGCATACAAATGGTACATACAAGGCACATAGGTTAAACATGCAATTTCAATTGGTCATATATAAACCACTATTATACCGCCATACACCTTGTAGAGAGACAATATCCCCCAAAAAAAGAGAAAACCTGCAGAAGTAATGTAAGGCAAAAGCCCTAGTAACCAGCCATAGCCAATTTTACCCAGCAATAGGGAAACGGAGGGTGCTGATCCCCACGCGTATCGTCACCAACTAGGATGACTTCATCAGGGGTGGGTTCCCTGTGCCCAGAACAACGGGTTTAAATACCTGGTGGTCCTGTATATCCGCCATAATGGTGTTTCAAACAGCGCGCTCTCAGAGCACCCGGCGTCCCGGAAATAGCTACTGCGGATGCGCTAAGTCACTTAGAGGTAAGACAATGTATAACGGAGTACCGCGCATGCGCGGGACTCCGAAAAAATGGCGGCCGCCATAAGGAGAGACATATTTTATTTCCCTAAGGGTAAGAACGCAAAAGGTGACAAGAATACCAAATATATACATGCCAATATGTGATGGAAGGATAAAAGACCCATCATGGAGCAAAAAGCATGCCATATGTTGTATAACCTTATATATATAGGACCGTCTATTCACTGAGGGAATCCATAAGAGAAAGCATTCACACATACATATGAATGCCCGCCCATGTTATCAACCAGAACCCATATATACCATATTCCCCTCCTCCCTCCGATCACAGATCAGGGAGAGAGAAGGAAAATAACATGCATACATATACGTAGGCACATAGTTAAGCACAAAATTAGGGAGGGTACAGGTACATAGGATCCGGCAGGAGAAGCCTGGTCCCATATACCAGCCCTACCTCTGTTTATAGAAACCTGTGAACAGTAATTCCTCGTTTAACCCCCCCTGGTGCCAAACTATTCAAATTGTAAATCCAGGCAGATTCTCGTCTGAGTAGGTCCTCCCTCTGATGTTAGTTTTAGTGCTTTCCAGTCCCAAAATCCTAATACCCGAAGTTCTTCCATTGTGATGCTGCAAAAAAATGTGCTGCCACTGAAGAGAGAGTCCTGCCTTTCTCAAGGTCTGTTTTGGCCGTGTTTATAGTAGAGATGTGCTGTTGGATTCTTCTCCTCAATTCCTGTACAGTTTGTCCCACGTATATCTTGGGACAACTGCAAATTAAGCCATAAATTAGGTTCTTTGTCCGGCAATTAAAGTATCCTCTTGGTTTCTGCAAAGAGGAGAACATGTTATAAAAAATGGGATCCTTTGCCAACATCAAAGGGCAAATATTGCAGTTACCGCAGGGGAAAGACCCCTCCCAGGAGGAGCCCCCCTCCGTTTTTCTAGATGGTCTATAAAAATGACTGGAGGAAAGTACATCTCTAAGATTTCTGGCCCGTCTAGCAAATATTCGTGGGGTTTCTGCAATGTGTGGAGAAAGAGCCACCTCACTACGTAGAATCCCCCAATTTTTCTTCAATATCCCCCGTAGATCAGACCATTGGTTATTGAAGGTAGTGACCACCCCAATCTCACTATATGGGATCTTCTCATTTCTTTTGTTGGCCAAGATCTCCTTTCTCCCCTTCATCATTGAGGACTGAAAAGCCCGTGAAATTACCTTCTTAGGGTATCCCCTTGCTTGGAAACGTCTCGTTAGTTCCTGGGATTGTGCATGAAAGTCCACGTCGTTGCTACAATTTCTATGCAAACGCAAAAATTGGCCTTTCGGGATCCCATTTCGAAGGTGTTGCGGGTGGAAGCTGCTGTAGTGCAGGAAACTGTTTGTCGAGGTTGGTTTTCTGAATAGGTCTGTGACAATCCTTGATGTTTCCAGGGAGAGTTTTAAGTCCAAGAAATCTACCGTAGTAAGTGACAGGTTTGATGTTAGATAGATATTAAACATATTATTATTTAGTTCGGAGATAAACTCTTCACACTCCTCACACGAACCCGTCCATAGCATCAAAACATCGTCAAGGTAACGAAACCAGCGAAACACATGTTTGTCAAAGATGGACATGCTCCTCACTACAGTCTCCTACCACCAACCGAAATAAATATTGGCATAAGATGGGGCACATCGTGCCCCCATTGCAGTTCCAGACACTTGCTTATAGAAAATTCTATCGAATACAAAGTAATTCAGGTTAAGGATAAGTGAGAGCAGATTTAAAAGGAATTCATCATGTTCCCTAGTACCCGTACTCCGTCTGGATAGAAAATAGGAGACCGCCCCCATACCCAGGTCATGTGATATGTTAGTGTAGATCCAAAATACAGGTTCCCAAGGCCGCAAAACTGTAGAGCCGGAAGTCAGGTAAACCTGCCCCTCCATTTAGTCTAGTTCTACGCAAAAACTGATAGGAGGTGCGGGATCTTTTGTTGGCCCAGACAAATTTATCAGAGTCTTAAGTCTGGAAAAGAAGGAGGCCGGAAGGCAAATGGGAAGAGCCTGAACAAAGTATAAAAGACGGGGCAAAAGGTCCATCTTGACCGCATTGATCCTGCCAAATCAGGAAAGGTTCAGCTTGTTCCATTTCGATATATCCTGTTCAATAGAATGGATCGCCTTGTGGAAGTTCAGACGCGGAAGACTATCCAGGTCCTTAGATATTTTAATACCCAGATAGGTAAGAGATTCCGAGGCCCATTTGTATGATAATGAGCTACGGAGTTGCGACACCAATTGGGGTGGCATAGCTACATTAAGGATTTCAGATTTATGTGAATTCACCTTGAAATTGCTGAGGCGACCAAAGCCAGAAAACTCCGATATCAGGTTTGGTATGGTGGTGACCGGGGACGTGATGTAAAGGAGCAAGTCATCAGCAAAAAGAGCCAACTTATGCTCCACACCCCTAACAGACAGTCCTCTGATAGACTGGTTAGATCTGATTGCCTCAGCGAGGAACTCCATGGTCAATACATATAACAGTGGCGAGAGTGGACAACCCTGCCTCGTCCCATTACTAATGCACAAAGGCCGACACAAGGAACCATTTATTTTAGCCTGCGCAGTTGGTGTGGCATATAATGTTGTGATTCTATTTAACATGTTCTCCTCTAGTCCAATGCTTTTAAGCGCCAGGAACATAAACTCCCAATGCACCCTGTCGAAGGCCTTTTCCACGTCTATCGACAGGGTGCACATAGGAATCCCCCTCCTCTGGGCCCAATCCATCAGAGAGACCGTCTTTATAATATTATCTCTCGCCTCTCTACCCGAGACGAAGCCCACCTGGTCGTTGTTGATCAGTGCTGGAAGGATGGGTTTCAACCTATTAGCTGTTAGTTTTACATAGAACTTAATATCTGTGTTTATGAGGGAAATCGGCCGATAGTTACTGCAGAGAAGAGGGTCTTTCCCAGGTTTATGGATTACAGTAATATGAGCTCTGAGAGCCTGTTGTGGGAACCTACCCCCGGAGGACACAAAATTACACATAGTACACATAGAATAATGGGCTCAGCAGCTCCGAGAATTCCTTATAATAGCCCGCAGTAAAACCATCTGGGCCAGGACTCTTTCCCTTTTTGGCTTCCTTTATAACTGCGGACACCTGCTCCAAGGTAAATTCCCTTTCCGAGTCAAACCATACTTCTGCCGGCAGTGACGGAAGTCTATGTAGTCGGAGGTAGTACTCAATTTTTTTTTTTAGCATGTCTGTCGGCAGATCAGCATAATGTCCTTTTATATTGTACAAAGCTTCATAGTAAGAAGTAAAGCTAGATACAATATCTTTTGTACTATGGACCTTAGGACCTCCCGCACTGCTGACACAAGGGGTGTAGATGGTCGCTGTTTTTGGGTGGAGGACTCTTGCTAGTAATTTGCCGCTTCTATCTCCCATGTGGTAAAACCTACTTCTCATTCTATCTCGCCATGCTCTTGATTTCTGATCTAAAATGCTCAACAGTTTTTGACGTGCTGTAGAGAGCTGACTGAAAATCAGGGGCGATAGACCTTGTTTGTGTTTTTTTTCTAAATTTGCTATGGACAACAACAAGTCCTTTATCTCTCCAGCTCTCCCTTTTGAGTCGTGAGCCATGAGAGATAAAGATTTCCCTTACCACACATTTCAATGCCTCCCATTTTATAGATGGCGAAGAAGGGTCTCTCCGATGGTCCAGCATGAAATTTTGTATAGCTTGAGATACCTCTGCCTGACACAAGGGGTCTTGCAACAGGTTTTCATTCAAACGCCAGGTGAGGCCCTGCCCACCCTGGGACCCAAAATTCAAGCTCAGGTATACTGGCACGTGATCAGACCACAGGATAGATCCAATCTCCGCCTCAACCTGGAAATCTAGCAGAGAATGAGAAATAAAAAAATAATCTCTTCTACTGTAGGTCTGATGTACCTGGGAAAAGAAAGTGAAGCCCTAAAGCTGGGTTTACACACTGAGACTTTCTAGCGATCCAACCTGCGATCTCAACCTAGCCGGGATCGCTACAAAGTCTCTGGTGAGCTGTCAAACAGGCAGACCTGGCCAACGACCTAACAGCGATCCGGACCTGCAGAGCGACTAGCTGGTCGTTGGGGACGTGTCAAAAAACCAGGTGAACTTCACCCGACTTCATTTAATGCCGCGCGGCTCTGTGTGCCGTGTAAATAAATAAATAATTAAAAAATCCGGCGTGCGGTCCCCCCCTATTTTAATACCAGCCAGATAAAGCCATACGGCTGCAGGCTGGTATTCTCAGGATGGGGAGCCCCACGTTATGGGGAGCCCCCCAGCCTAACAATATCAGCCAGCAGACGCCCAGAATTGCCGCATACATTAGATGCGACAGATCTGGGACTGTACCCGGCTCTTCCCGATTTGCCCTGGTGCGTTGGCAAATCGGGGTAATAAGGAGTTATTGGCAGCCCATAGCTGCCAATAAGTCCAAGATTAATCATGTCAGGCGTCACCCCGAGAAACCTTCCATGATTAATCTGTAAATTACAGTTAAAAAACACACACCCGAAAAATCCTTTATTAGAAATAAAAAACACTAACAAATTCCCTCATTACCAATTTATTACCCACAACAAAGCCCTCCTTGTCCGGCGTAATCCACGGTCCTCCAGCGTCGCATCCAGCTCTGCTGCATGCAGGTGACAGGAGCAGCAGAAGACACAGCCGCTCCTGTCACCTGCACGCAGCTAATGAAGAGAGCCGTGTGATCGGCTGAGCTGTCACTGAGGTTACCTGGATACAGCGGTGGATGCAGCGGTGGCCGCGGGTAACCTCAGTGACAGTTTAGCTGATCGCGTTACTCACCTCATTTGCTGGTGATTTCCCCCCCTCTCTCATACTCACCGATCCCCGATCACCGGCGCTGCACGGCGTTCACACTGCTCCGGCGGCTTTTCCTTTTTTGAAAAAGCCGGCCGCTCATTAAACAATCTCGTATTCCCTGCTTTCCCCGCCCACCGGCAAATGTGATTGGTTGCAGTGAGACACGCCCACACGCTGAGTGACAGCTGTGTCACTGCACCCAATCACAGCAGCCGGTGGGCGTGTCTATACTGTGCAGTAAAATAAATAAATAAATTAAAAAATCCGGCGTGCGGTTCCCCCTATTTTAATACCAGCCAGATAAAGCCATACGGCTGCAGGCTGGTATTCTCAGGATGGGGAGCCCCACGTTATGGGGAGCCCCCCAGCCCAACAATATCAGTCAGCAGCCGCCCAGAATTGCCGCATACATTAGATGCAACAGTTCTGGGACTGTACCCGGCTCTTCCCGATTTGCCATAACGTGGAGCTCCCCATCCTGAGAATACCAGCCTTTAGCCGTATGGCTTTATCTGGCTGGTATTAAAATTGGGGGAAACCTCACGCCGGATTTTTTAATTATTTATTTATTTATTTTACTGCACAGTATAGACACGCCCACCGGCTGCTGTGATTGGGTGCAGTGACACAGCTGTCACTCAGCGTGTGGGCGTGTCTCACTGCAACCAATCATATTTGCCGGTGGGCGGGGAAAAGCAGGGAATACGAGATAGTTTAATGAGCGGCCGGCTTTTTCAAAAAAGGAAAAGCCGCTGGAGCAGAGTGAACGCCGTGCAGCGCCGGTGATCGGGGATCGGTGAGTATGAGAGAGGGGGGGACACTTCAGTCACTCGGGGGATTAGCGGTCACCGGTGAATCCTTCACCGGTGACCGCTAATCAGGACGCTACACAGACAGAGCCGCGGAGTCGCTGTAAAGTCCCCTTTACACACTGAAACTTGCTAGCGATGCATGCTGCACAGCGGGAAACAAAGGACCTAGGAATGGTCCTGAACGATTTGTAGCGATCACAACTTCACAGCAGGGGCCAGGTCGCTGATAGGTTTCACACACTGCAATGTCGCTGGGGAGGTCGCTGTAACGTCACAAAACCGGTGACGTTACAGCGATGTCGTTTGCGATGTTGCAGTGTGTAAACCCAGCTTTATCCTCAGGGTGGAGTATCCTCCACACCTCAACCAATCTCATGCTGTGAGCTAAAGCTTTTAAACCTCACTTATGGAGAGGGGATACGAGGACCTGCCTGAGGAGACATCTAAGGTTGGATTTAGAGGGACATTAAAGTCACCTCCCATAATTACCGGAGAGGAGTCTGCAAAATCCTTGAGAAGACGCATACATTTTAGATGGAATTGCTTCTGGCTTCGGTTCGGGCTGTATATATTAGCAATCACAAATCTGGAATTCTTCCAGGACACCTAGAGAAAGACGTACCTACCTGTGGGATCAATAAGAGATTTTAGGACTTCTGGCACAAAGGATCTGTGGAAGGCTATTAAAACACCCCTGGATTTTGATTCTGGGTTTGTACTATTGAACCATGTTGGATAATTCCTCGTGCTTATTTGGGGATAGAATCTGCCCGAAAATGAGTTTCCTGCAACAGCAGGACCGCTACATTTTGCTTGTGGCATGAAAAAACTATTTGTCGTCTCTTCTCGGGCACATTCAGACCTTTAACATTGTAATAACAGAATTTAATCCTATTCATAGTCTATCTAAAACAGGACTGAGCCTAGGAGAATAGGGGCTATCTGCCACCCGCAGGGAAAGGATGGAGGAGAGAGCAAAGATAGAGCAAGAGAAAGAGAAGATTGTGACAGGGCAGGTCGTTTGTTTTTTTTTAATTCTATCATAAAATTTATGAAATTATTAAAAAAAAAAAGGGCTTCTTTAAATTTTTGGTACCCAGACAGGTACAAATAGGCAGCTGGGGGTTGGGGGCAGCCAGTACCTGGCTAGCATACAAAAATATGGCAAAGCCCATGTCATTTTTTTTTTAGTTTTTTAGCAAAAAAATTTAAAAAAAAAATGGCTTCCCTGGATTTTCCATTGCCGGTGAAAATAACACCAAGCAGTGGGGGTTAGCAGCCAGGCGCTGCTTGGATTACCCTTAGAATACCAATACCAATTACCAATAGAAAATGTAGTGGAAGCCCATGCAGTTTTTTTTTTTTAATCATTTTTTTTTTTAAATAAAAAATAAAAAAAGGGGGCTTTTCTGTATTTTGATAGGCAGCCAAGGTAAAGCTAGGCAGATGTGGGTGGCAGCCCGTAGCTGTCTGCTTTATGTGCGCTGAGAAAAAAATACCGCGGAGCGCTACGTCATTTTATAGAATTATTTTATACAACTATACACTGTGTGTGTGTATATATATATTATATATACACACATACATACATACATACATATATATATATATATATATATATATATATATATATATATATATACACATACATATATACATACATATACATACACACAGTACAGACCAAAAGTTTGGACACACCTTCTCATCTCTAGAACAACTGTTAAGAGGAGACTTTGTGCAGCAGGCCTTCATGGTAGAATAGCTGCTAGGAAACCACTGCTAAGGACAGGTAACAAGCAAAAGAGACTTGTTTGGGCTAAAGAACACAAGGAATGGACATTAGACCAGTGGAAATCTATGCTTTGGTCTGATGAGTCCAAATTTGAGATATTTGGATCCAACCACCTGTCTTTGTGGAAAAGGTGAACTCTATGGACTCTACATGGCTGGTTCCCACCGTGAAGCATGGAAGAGGAGGTGTGATGGTGTGGGGGTGCTTTGCTGGTGACACTGTTGGGGATTTATTCAAAACTAGCTGTACTACCCGGCTTCGCCCGGGTTAATAACTGCTGTTAACAAAATAGAATGTATTAACAAAAATGTATTCTGCACACAAAAACCGGTAACTTGGTGCCCAGGAGGGTAGTTGCCGGTGGAGTTCTCCCGGGACTACGCACCAACAGGGTACAGGTCCCTAGGACAGGCAGAAGCTCCAGGCAGGCCTGTTAAGACCTGCACAGCGAGGAGACCATCAAGGACCTCGCTGACCTTAAAAATCTGAGACTCCGTAGCAAAGGGAGAACCCGTGACAGGACCAGAGACTCCAACTCCACAGGGTTCACGCTACTGTCATACGGACAGCAGTGGAAAAACACCGGACGGGGACCCCCAGTTGCTCTACGCTACAGGGACCCACCAACCAGAGAGAAGTGCAGGGGAAGAAGGTACCAGATTACTAAACTGGCACTGGGACAAAGGGGACCTGAAGGTGAAACCAGCTGGCCTTGGGTAACCAGTTACCACCAGACAAAAGTGAGTAAAGAACCAGTTGCACTGAACCCTTGTGTGGACTACCTTCTTCTGACACCCGTCATTTCACCTACGCTCTGGGGCCCGGCCCTGCTTGCGGAGGGCCTGTCATCTAGGCTGCCATTAACACCAGCCCCAGTAGTGGACATTGTGCAGCAGCGGCTTCATCCACATAGCCGCAACACGGCAAGTGGCGTCACGTGTGAACACTATTCTATTCCCGTGTAAATATTTCCCCTTTACAAAAAGGGCCCAGGGCACGGAATCGGGCAATGGCTACCAAACTGACATTCCCCAGATATAAACTGCCTAGGACTGAGGACCCCATATCCCTGGGCGACACAGATACACTGAAGGCGCACTGCTTCTCTATTACCTGCATCCCCCCCTCTAACTTCGCATATGCTTTATCTCTGCATTCTCGGGCACCTTAACCATACCACAGACCCTCCGATCACCTCCTGATATTGCAGATTGCTTCCCAAAAAACGACATTGTTGTGTACTCACCGTAAAATGTCTTCCTTGGAGCCTTTCATTTAGAGACACAGACAGTGGGTTTTATGATGTCTCCAGGGGAGGCGTGACACTAGATTTGAAAAAGTGTTAGCTCCTCCCCCCACAGCATATACCCCAGCTAGGCAGGAAACTAGCTCAGTTTGGTGTAAAGCACTAGGAGAAGGACAACATAAACCACAAGGGTGGGAGCTGTGTCCCCCAATGAAAGGCTCCAAGGAAGACATTTTACGGTGAGTACACAAAAATGTCGTTTCCTTTCTCACCTTTTCATTGGGGGACACAGACAGTGGGACGTCGCAAAGCAGTCCCTGGGTGGAAACTGAACTATTAACAGTGTATAACGTCAGACTAAGAGCTGACTAACAACTGCAACTGCAGTGAACACATATCAAAAAAACTGTCAAAAAAACGAGCATTGGCCACTTATAAATGGGCCACTGCCGCCTGAAGGACTTGTCTTCCAAGAGCAGCATCTGCGGTGGCATGCGTATGCACTCTGTAGAATTTTGTAAACGTGTGCACACTGGACCAAGTAGTGGCTGTTGTGAATGTTAGTTATGTCTTGGCTGCTGGGAGTCTCCCTCTGGTGGCCAGGAAGGTTTTGGACAGAGACCAGGTGGGTTGTGCAGTGGGTGTTTCCTTTCCTAACTCTCTGCTTATTTAAGTCCTGGTCTGATTGCAGGCTGTTGCCGGATGTCAGTTGTTCTTTGTATCTTTAGCCTGCTTTATCCTGCTTTACACCACATCTTCCCCAGATAAGTGCTTGCTCTTTATTTATTGTCTGGTTCTTTGTTTATCTGGGTTTGTCATTTTGCTGTGGTTATTTTCAGTTTATTTGCTTGCAGGGATTTTCCCCCTTAGTGGATTGTTGAGGAACTCCCTTCAGTTCTGTGTGGAGTATAGCTCCTTTGGGTCCATGTGTTTGTGGCTTGTTGACTTTGTTATGATTCTTGTTTTCTGTTCATTGGTATGACAAGGGCACCTGGTATAGGACGGAGTTCAGATCGAGCGATCTGAGGGCCTTTTTGTACTATCAGGAAGTTGGTATTTTGCAGGGTTTTTCTCTGGCAACCATCAGTCCCTTTCCTGTCTTTTCCTATTTTAGTCAGCGGGGGCCTCACCTTTTGCTAATCCTGTCATCTACCTGTGTATTGTGTTTTTCCTATATCACCGCAGTCTTTGAATGTGGGGGGCTTGCTATTCTTGTCTATTTTCTGAGGCAGAGAGTTATTCATCTTTCCTACCTTTAGGATAGTTAGTTCTCCGGCTGGGTTCGCGGTGCACAGGATGTTAGTTTACCCCTCGGCTACTTCTAGTTGTGTTGGTTAGTAAGGGGATGGCGGCCAGATTAGTTGCCAATGCTCTTGTCACCTTTTTGCCAATGATTTGTGGTGGTCTTCCATGGTTCCGGATCATAACAAGCGGCCTTGCAAAGTTGGGCCACCGAAGCCTGATGGCGGATAGCCTAGGAAGCACCCACTGCTCGCGTAGAGTGGGCCCGCACAGATTGAGGGCGAACAAAACCTTGTGCTTTGTATGCCTCACAGATGGCAGTCCTGATCCATCGAGAAATCGTGGATTTAGAAGACTGGTTGCCCTTTTTGTGTCCTTCTGAGAGGACGAAGAGGGAATCGGACTTGCACTACGGCGCTGTTCTGGAGATGTAGATCCACAGAGCCCTGACGAGATCTAGAGTGTGAAGGGCTTTTTCAAAGGTGTGGACCGGGCAGATAGACGGCAACACAATGTCCTCGTTTAAGTGGAAAGAAGATACGACCTTCGGAAGAAAGGCGGGGGAAGGCCGAAGGACCACCTTATCATGATGGAATATCAGGTAAGGTGAGCGACAGGAAAGGGCCGCCAGTTCGGACACTCGCCTGATAGAGGTAATGGCGACTAAAAAGGCAACCTTCCAGGACAGTCAATGAAGAGAGAGATTTCTCTCAGAGGTTTGAAAGGAGGAAGCTGAAGAGCTCAGAGAACGAGATTCAGATCCCAGGGATCTAAGGGGTGGCGATAAGGAGGGACCAAATGCGCTACCCCTTGAAGAAAGGTATGGACCTGAGGGCGAGAAGCCAGCTGCTTCTGGAAAAAAATTGACAAGGCAAAAACTTGTCCTTTAAGGGTACTGAGAGCTGGTCCCGAGTCCAGACCGTCTTGCAGAAAGGCAAGGACATTAGGGATTGAAAAGGTAATTGGCAACCGATTATGACGGTCACACCAGGAAAGATAGGTCTTCCAGGTCCTGTGATAGATACTGGCGGAGGAGGGCTTCCGAGCATTAAGCATGGTATGAACTACCTTAGAAGAAAGGCCTGACTTGGCTAGAATCAAAGATTCAAGCTCAGCGCCGTCATATGCAGCTGTGCTGTATTCTGGTGGAATATTGGACCTTGCGACAGAAGATCCGGGCAGTCGGGGAGACGCTAGGGAGTGTCGCCGAGACGTTGGAGAAGCTCTGGGTACCAGGCTCTCCTGGGCCAATCCGGTGCCACGAGGATCACCGGGATTCCCTCCGCTTTGATTTTCTTGATTACTCTCGGAATGAGAGGAAATGGAGGGAAGATGTAGGGCAGGCGAAACTGCGACCACGGAAAGACTAGAGCATCAAAGCCGAGCGCTAGCGGGTCTCTCGACCGGGATATGAAGGGATGTATTTTGGCGTTCATCCGAGAAGCCATGAGGTCCACATCTGGGAGTCCCCAACGAAGAGTGATCTGATGGAACACTTCGTCGTAGAGGGACTATTCCCCTGCCGCTAGACCTTGCCTGCTGAGAAAGTCTGCGGCCCAGTTGTCTACCCCCGGAATATGGACAGCTGAAATAATGGGAATGTGCATCTCTGCCCAAAGAAGAATCCTGGATACTTCTTTCATCGCCGCTCTGCTGCGAGTTCCTCCCTGACGGTTGATGTAAGCCACAGCCGTGGCATTGTCTGACTGGATCCGAACAGGGAGGCCCAATAGCAAGGGCTGAAAGTTCTGAAGGGCCAGAAATATGACTCTGATCTCCAGAACGTTGATGTGAAGGGAGCGCTCGGAAGGAGACCATCGTCCGTGAACAGTGTGGCGGAGAAACACCGCCCCCCAGCCTATCAGGCTGGCATCTGTCTTGCCAGTGGACCGGGCGGAAGGACTTCCCTTGAGATAGGGATGAGGCTTGAGTCCACCAGACGAGGGAGTTGAGCGCAGTCCGAGATAGGCGGACTGACCGGTCTAGAGAAGCTGGAATCTTGTCCCAGGAAGATAGAAGATCCAGTTGTATAGGGCGCAGATGGAATTGGGCAAAGGACACGGCTTCCATGACTGCCACCATCTTGCCTAACACTCTCATCCCATTCCGAAGGGATGTGTACCGGTAGGAGTGGAGGGATTGAGCGGCCCGGATCAGGGAAGACCTCTTGTCTTCTGGAAGAAAAACCCAGGACTGAGCCGTGTCTATCAGCATACCTAAAAAGGTGATGCGCTGATGAGGAATGACTTGTTGAAGTTGATAAGCCACCCTAGCCTTGACAGCGTGTCTAGGCAAATCTGCACGCTTTCTGAGCAAACTTGAGGAGAGCTCCCCTTGACAAGTAGGTCGTCCAAATAGGGAATGACCAGGACGCCTCTGGGGTGCAAAATGGACATGGCGGCCGCCATGACCTTTGTGAAGACCCGAGGCGCAGTGGCCAGTCCAAAGGGGAGGGCCCTGAATTGGAAATGACGGTGTCCTACAGCAAAACGAAGGAACCGTTGAGGAGATACACATATGGGAATGTGTAAATAAGCATCTTGAATGTCTATGGAAGCTAGGAATCCGAATCCGTACGGATCTGTTCAGCCTTTTGAGGTCCAAGATAGGGTGGACAGAGCCATCTTTTTTGGGAACGACAAAAAGGTTGGAATAGAAACCTTTGCTGCGCTGTTCCAGGGGCACTGAAATGATAACATTTGCTCTCTGTAATGAGGCAACGGCCTGAAATAAGGCCTGGCTTTGCGTTTTGGACTTTGGAAGACGAGAACGCAGAAACCTGTTGGCCGGCAGGGAATGGAAATCGATCTTGTAACCTGAGGTGACGATTTCTCGAACCCAAGCATCATGAGTGTGGTCTAGCCAGATATCCCGAAAAAGCAGAAGCCGCCATCCAACAGTAGTCGGATCTGAGGGATACCCGGCGTCATGCTGAGGGGGCCTGTAAAGGCCAAGGTCCCTTAGGTTTAGGTTGTTTGGAGTGGGAACGCCAGGAAGAGCCCCTTGAGGGACCGGATCCTCGATCTGAGCGTTGGGATGATCCTTGTGCTGATGGTTTTTGGGGAGCGGGCCGAAAGGACTGCCTGCGCCAAGAAGATTTTTTAAAATTCCTGGATACAGGCAGCTTTTGTGGTAGAATGGTACTTTTTCTACCAGTCGTCTCAGATATGAGTTTGTCCAGGGATTCTCCAAACAGACGAAGGCCATGGAAGGGGAGTGTGTACAGGGATTTCTTGGAGGCACTGTCCGCGTTCCATATCTTTAGCCACAAGACTCTGCGGGCAAAGACAGCATTGGCTGCTGTTAGGGCTGACAAACTAGCTGCATCTAGGGAGCCGTGAAGAAAATAATTAGAGGCTAGAGAGAACAAATTAAGGATCTCAAAAGCCTCCAGGGGAATATTACAAGAGCGAAGCATCCTGCGCAGGTTCCTACTCCCTACACCCATAGCTCTCGCAACCCTTGTCAAGGCAAACAGGGGGCGGAGAGAGGAGCCTGGAAAATAGATTTGACTGCAGCATCAACTGCGCAGTCGGACGAGTCCTTGAGAGATGCGTTGTCTGAAAGAGACATAACCATGTGTTTAGAAAGCCTGGATACTGGATCCACAACGGGGGGTACTGACCAGGTCTTAACCATTTCAGATGGAAATGGATAAGCGAATGAAGTGAAGGGTTTTTTATTAAACCTTCTATCAGGGTGATCCCACCGTTTAGATATGATTTGACGAAAAACCGGATCCTGGGCAAAGGACTTAGGAGGCTTCTTGGCCCGCTTGATTGCTGACTGAGAAGTCTGGGAATCTCCAGTAATACCAGGCCTGGCCGCGGTTACCTTCACTGAACTCCGGAGCTGTCACCTGAGCTCCGGAGTGCAGTGTCGAGTGATTGATTCCCCGGCGATTGCAATTTAGTTCAGGCTGGGCTGATCTCCGGTGCTCAGGTGACAGCTATAGAGAGGCCGGGCTGCACTCCGGAGCTGTCACCTGAGCTCCGGAGATCAGCCCGGCCTGAACTAAACTGCAATTGCCGGGGAATCAATCACTCGGCGCTCGCAATTTAGTCTAGGCTGCAATTGCCGGGGAATCAATCACTCGGTGCTCACAGTTTAGTCTAGGCTGCACTCCGGAGCTCAGGTGGGAGCTCCGGATTTCAGTGCAGGTAACCGCGGCCAGGCCTGGTATTACTGGAGATTCCTCCAGTAGCCAGTCTGATGCTGGCTGCGGCATTTCCGCACCAAATCCGCATCCAAATCCGTAGCAAAACGCAACAAACCGCATGCGGATTTGGGTGCAGTATTTTACCACAGGTGCAGAAATCTTACTGAGCCTCCGGAATTTTCTTAAGAAAAATCCTTTTTATAGTGCGCACAGGGCCTTATACTTCACAGCAATGCATTCATAATAACTTCCAGTCTAGTCCAGAACTCCAGCAACAAAGACAAAGAACCGACATTAAATCACTTCTTATACTGCGGTTATATCTGCAGGACAATCCGCAGGAGCTCCCAGAAAACCGCAGCACAACTTTGTCTGTTTTGTGCTGCGGTTTATTTGTGGAATGTCCTGCGGGCATTCTGCATTGAGGTTACAGTGCCATGGCTTCAGCACTGCATCCTCAATGCAGAACAAGTGCTGCAGTGATCGGGGGAGTTCATACTTACCTCCATCACATAGCACTTCTCTCCGGCGTCTGTCAGCGTCTCTGCACTGTGCAGGAGAAGGTGGGCGGGCCTGAACTAGCTCTGGCTGTCACATGACCGGAGCTCATGCAGGCCCCGCCCACCTCCTCTTTCCTGCTCATGGATCCACCGCGCTCCAGCCTCCTGTGCACCGAGGGAAAGTGACCGGGTGTCTCCTATCAAGGCAGGTAAGTATGGGACCATCCGCAGGTAAATCCGCAGGAATAATTGACATGCAGTTATGTGCGGCTGCTGGATATCCGCAACATATTCCGCAGTCGCACATTCCGCAACGTGGATACAGACACTCCACATGTCCCATAGGATAACATGGGGAGTGTCTGTACATGCTAAAACCTGCGGATTTATCTGGAAAATCCAGATAAAGCCGCAGGTTTTCCGCGGCAAAATCCGCAGAAGCAAGCTCCCGTGGGCACATGGCCTTACTCATTAACCCTTTACTGGATCTCTGACTACTTAAGTTAAGTCCGTTATGTCTATTTGCCTTCACTGTGCTCAGGGGTCATCAGTGTACGGTCCGTGTGTCTGTTTTTACCATCAGTGTATCATCAGTGTACGGTCTGTGTGTCCATTTTTTACCATCAGTGTGTGGTCCATGAGTCCATTTTTCCCATCAGTGTGTCATTTGTGTACGATCCGTCTCTGTGTTTTTACCATCAGTCATCAGTCTATGGTCCATGTCTCTTTTCACCATCCGTGTATCATCAGTTGTCACGCCCATACCGGCGTCCCCGCAGTGTCTTGCACCCTCCCTTGACGGGCACGCTGGCTTTTTCCGGTCGCCCAGCAGTGGCTGCCCTGTCCACGGTCATTGCTGTTGTTTCCCAGGGCCTGCGAACACTGCAAAGGACTCCTGGGAATGCCTGTAGGGTGCACACATGGGCACATCCCTTTTCTTAAATGACCAGTGTGCCCTGACCCGGAAGTGCATCTCAGCTCCCTTAATGATGGTTCTTGGGCAACGAATTCTTACCGATGCTAGTTCTCAGGTCCTCAGTGTTGCTGTCATTGTGCTGTATGCTGTTATCGATTTGTATCTGTGTTTCAGTGCATTACAAGTCTGCTGCTGCTGTAACTATCCACCCCGGCCTCTTCGTACGGTATATACGCAACTACCACATCCACTGCTGCAACTATCCACATCAGCAGCTGCTGCCGCATCCATCCATCGATCCCGGCTGAATCCACAACTCTGGCTGCTGCTGCAGTTTATGCAACCAGGGACTGTATTGTATACGTGGCGTCAGCTGCAGAGGTACCCTTGATCCCCTGGGGCCGTCCTGTGGACTGCCTACGGCTATGTGCACACACTGCGTTTTTTTGACACTGCATTTTTGTGAGTTTTTTGGCGCTAAAAACGCACGGAAACGCAGCAACTTTAAAAAACGCATGAAAAAATGCAAGCGTTTTTACCGCGTTTTGGGCTGCGTTTTTGCTCACTGCGTTTTTCTATTAACATTGCCATTGCCATTAAAGATTGTTGAAAAAAAAAAAAAAAGTCTGATGTCATTTCCTTCTTCCATATGTTCTTCATTCTCCACTAGTGTATGCAGGAGAGCAGACAGCTGCAGAACTACAAGGCTCAGCATGCTCCATTCAGAATTGTATGCTGGAGGGAGAGTCAGGGGGAGCAGACCTATAAGGCTCAGCATACTCCATCCACTAGTGGATGCAGGAGAGCAGACAGCAGCTGCGGAACTACAAGGCTCAGCATCCTCCATCCAATAGTGAATGCAGGAGAGCAGACAGCTGTCGAACTACAAGGCTCAGCATCCTCCTTCCAGGACTGTATGCAGGATTTCTTTGCCCCCCCCAAACAAAAAAGATGACGTGGGCTTCGCCATATTTTTGTATGCTAGCCGGGTACAGCAGGCAGGTATGGGCTGCCCCCAACCCCCAGCTGCCTATTTGTACCCGGCTGGGAACCAAAAATATAGGGAAGCCTTTTTTTTTTTTTTTTAATTATTTCATGAATTTCAAGAAATAATTAAAAAAAAAAAAAAAAAATGACCTGGGCTTCGCCTAATTTTTGTGTCCAGCCAGGTACAACTAGGCAGCTGGGGATTGGAATCCGCAATGCAGGGTGCCCAAGCTTTCTGGGCACCCCCACTGCAAATTGCAGTCCGCAGCCACCCCAGAAAATGGCGCTTTCATAGAAGCGCCATTTTCTGGCGTTGTATCTAACTCTTCCAGCTGCCCTGATGCCGGGTGGCTCACTGGGTAATAATGGGGTTAGGGCTAGCTGTATATTATCAGCTGGCCCTAAGCCCGGAATTCATGGTGTCACACCAATATTAGACATGGCCACCATGAATTTCTAGTAAAAGATAAAAAAAAAAAAAAAACAACACACAGAAAAATGTTTTTATTAGAAATAAAACATAACACAATTAGTGACTCCATCTTTATTGAAATAAAGAACCCCCCTCCGCAGTAATCCTGGGTCAAGGGTCCCGCGCCGTGCAATCCGGATCCAATATCCTCTGATCGGTTTGCTGGAAGGCAAAGCGATCAGATGATGTGTCAGGTTCAAGGCCTGATTCACATGACACAGCAGCTGATTATATGTATAAACAGCTTTTATACAATCAGCTGATGCATCAGTGCAAAAAAAAAAAAAAAAACTTCTGTGCAGCATCGGACTGGCTACCGGAGGAATCTCCAGTAATGCCAGGTCTGGATTCAGGTACCTGCACTGCACTCCGGAGTTCTCACCTGAGCTCCGGCGTGTAGCCGAGACTGTACAGTGAGCGAGCGCCGAGTGACTGATTCCCCGACACTTGTGATTCAGTTCATGAAAGCTGCAGACATCCCGGGCTAATCTCCGGAACTCTCACATGAACTCCGGAGACCACCCCGGCCTGTCTGCAGCTGTCATGAACTGACTGCAAGCTCCGGGGAGTGACTGGGCGGTAAAATCCGACGTCACCGCGAGACTTACGATCAGCTGATGTGTCAGGTGACCGCATCAGGTGATCACCGCCAGGTCCTCACGGCCAGGTCATGCAACTATCGGACGTGCCTGGGAGCCGGCACACAGCCGGAGCGGGGGTGGCGGGACCGGGAGAGGAGCTGGGAGCGGGCATGGCACCGGGAGTCTGCAGACAGGTGAGTATGACATTTTTCTACGGTTCACTTTTGATTTAGCAGCCGCTTCCACCTCCTCCACGGGAGCGGACAAGGCACCGGGCGGGAAATGGAAGCAGCGGTGGCGGTACTGGGAGGATTCACGCTTCTGTGTTTACTGACAGAAGGAATCTTCTTCCTGTACATGTCACTTTACTACCCACCCCTTCCGTTTATAGCTGCGTTTTTAGTAATAAAAACGCACTAAAACGCAGCTATATTTGCAATTTGCTGTTTTCATTGCGTTTTTGAACATCTCATTGAACTCAATGGGTGGAAAACGCAGTGAAAAACACAAAAATAATTGACATGCTGCGTTTTTGTGGGCACCACAAAAACGCAGCTAAAAAAACAACGCTGTGTGCAGACAGCAAAAATGAAAACTCATAGACTTTGCTGGGGAAGCAAAGTCATGCAGTTTTCTGAGCAAAAACGCCGCGAAAAACGCACTGTGTGAACTTACCCTACCTGTGTGTTTGACCATCAACATCTCTGGTGTCTCTAATGAAGACTCGGCGGCCGATTTAGCTTGGTCCTCAAGGCCAGTGATCGGTATCTTTGGTACAATGGACTCACTAATCCCATGCTCCCCCTGCAAGCATAACATCAGTATGTGGTCCTTGTGTCCATTTACACCATCAGTGTGTCATCAGCGTACTATCCATGTGTCTGTTTTTACAATCAGTGTGCCATCAGTATATGATCTGCCGTCTGTTATTACCATCAGTGTGTCATCAATTTACAGCCCGTGCGTCTGTTTTTACCATTGGTGTGTTATTACTGTCTGGTCCATGTCTCCATTTTTACCAGTGTCAATAGTGTAGGGTCCAGGTGTCCGCTTTAATGATCAATGTCATCAGTGTATGGTCCGTGTGTCTGCTTTTACCACCAGTGTGTAATCAGTGTACAGTTCGCCATCTCTTATTTCCATCAGTGTGTCATCAGTGTACGGTCTTTCTGTTTTTACCACCAGTATATAGTCCATTTTTGCCATTAGTGTGTCATCATGGTAAGGTCTATGTGTCCGTTTTTACCATCCTTGAGACATTAGTGTTCTGTCCGTTTTTATCATTATGTCATCAATGTGTGGTCCATGAGTCCATTTTTACCATCCGTGTATCATTAGGGTAGGGTCCATGTGTTTGCTTTAACGATTAATGTCATCAGTGTACCGTCTGTTTTTACCATCATTGTGTCATCAGAGCACGGTCTGTGTGTCTGTGTTTACCATCAGTGTGTCATCAGTGTATGGTCTGTGTGTGTTTTCTCCATCAGTGCACTGGCGAACATATCGCATGTTCAGCCGGTTCAGTCGCACAGGGGCCCAAAGGTTCAGGGGGCCCTTACTGGCTGGTTACTAATGAGGGCAATCAGACCTGTTATCCGTAGCTCCAGGCTCCGGGGGCCCCTGGTCAGCTTGCCCTCATTACAAGCAGCATGCCGGGCAGGGAGCGATCCCGCAGCTCCGTGCAGTCAGTGCAGGCAGTGGAACGCAAGAATCTGTCCTTTGTTCCCTGCTGGCACTTCCTCTGTGACAAACGTGCGCCCTGCTGTCGTCAGTACAGCGCGCGTGTGTCATTTGAAAAGTTCCCGGCAGAAGAAGCAGCTCAGCCGGGACACGTACAAGCAGCCGCTGCAGTTCTTGTGGGGGTCCAGCCACTGCTTTTGTAGGGGCCCCCACCGCTGCTCTTGTAGGGGTCCCGAACAAGAGCAGAGGTGAGGGCCCCTACAAGAACAGCGGCGGCGGGGACCCTAACATGAGAAGTAGGGGTGTGGGCCCCTATAAGAGCAGTGGTCGGGGCCCCTACAAGAGCTGCAGCCGCAGGGGGTGTAGTGATGTATATTGCAATGTGTAGTATATAGGGGTTGTGGTGATGTGTATTGTAGCTGTAGTATATAGGGGGTGTAGTGATGTATATTGCATTATATTGTAGATGTAGTACATAGGGGGTGTAGTGATGTATATTGCATGTGTAGTATATAGGTGGTGTTGTGATGTACAGTATATTGCATGTGTAGTATATAGGGGGTGTTGTGATACATATTGCATGTGTAGTATACAGTTAGGTCCAGAAATATTTGGACAGTGACACAATTTTTGCGAGTTGGGCTCTGCATGCCACCACATTGGATTTGAAATGAAACCTCTACAACAGAATTCAAGTGCAGATTGTAACGTTTAATTTGAAGGTTTGAACAAAAATATCTGATAGAAATTGTAGGAATTGTACACATTTCTTTACAAACACTCCACATTTTAGGAGGTCAAAAGTAATTCGACAAATAAACCAAACCCATATTTTTATTTTCAATATTTTGTTGCGAATCATTTGGAGGCAATCACTGCCTTAAGTCTGGAACCCATGGACATCACCAAAAGCTGGGTTTCCTCCTTCTTAATGCTTTGCCAGGCCTTTACAGCCGCAGCCTTCAGGTCTTGCTTGTTTGTGGGTCTTTCCGTCTTAAGTCTGGATTTGAGCAAGTGAAAAGCATGCTCAATTGGGTTAAGATCTGGTGATTGACTTGGCCATTGCAGAATGTTCCACTTTTTTGCACTCATGAACTCCTGGGTAGCTGTGGCTGTATGCTTGGGGTCATTGTCCATCTGTACTATGAAGCGCCGTCC
This sequence comes from Anomaloglossus baeobatrachus, assembly GCF_048569485.1. Classification (NCBI taxonomy): domain Eukaryota; kingdom Metazoa; phylum Chordata; class Amphibia; order Anura; family Aromobatidae; genus Anomaloglossus; species Anomaloglossus baeobatrachus. The sequence goes on from NC_134358.1 coordinate 340,352,378, forward strand.
GATCAACTTTGCGGCATTTGGCTGAATCTGGGCTGAAAGTATATCCCTGTACACTTCAGAATTCATCCGGCTACTCTTGTCTGCTGTTATGTCATCAATAAACACAAGTGACCCAGTGCCATTGAAAGCCATGCATGCCCATGCCATCACGTTGCCTCCACCATGTTTTACAGAGGATGTGGTGTGCCTTGGATCATGTGCCGTTCCCTTTCTTCTCCAAACTTTTTTCTTCCCATCATTCTGGTACAGGTTGATCTTTGTCTCATCTGTCCATAGAATACTTTTCCAGAACTGAGCTGGCTTCATGAGGTGTTTTTCAGCAAATTTAACTCTGGCCTGTCTATTTTTGCAATTGATGAATGGTTTGCATCTAGATGTGAACCCTTTGTATTTACTTTCATGGAGTCTTCTCTTTACTGTTGACTTAGAGACAGATACACCTACTTCACTGAGAGTGTTCTGGACTTCAGTTGATGTTGTGAACGGGTTCTTCTTCACCAAAGAAAGTATGTGGCGATCATCCACCACTGTTGTCATCCGTGGACGCCCAGGCCTTTTTGAGTTCCCAAGCTCACCAGTCAATTCCTTTTTTCTCAGAATGTACCCGACTGTTGATTTTGCTACTCCAAGCATGTCTGCTATCTCTCTGATGGATTTTTTCTTTTTTTTTCAGCCTCAGGATGTTCTGCTTCACCTCAATTGAGAGTTCCTTAGACCGCATGTTGTCTGGTCACAGCAACAGCTTCCAAATGCAAAACCACACACCTGTAATCAACCCCAGACCTTTTAACGACTTCATTGATTACAGGTTAACGAGGGAGACGCCTTCAGAGTTAATTGCAGCCCTTAGAGTCCCTTGTCCAATTACTTTTGGTCCCTTTAAAAAGAGGAGACTATGCATTACAGAGCTATGATTCCTAAACCCTTTCTCCGATTTGGATGTGAAAACTCTCATATTGCAGCTGGGAGTGTGCACTTTCAGCCCATATTATATATATAATTGTATTTCTGAACATGTTTTTGTAAACAGCTAAAATAACAAAACTTGTGTCACTGTCCAAATATTTCTGGACCTAACTGTATAGGGGGTGTTGTGATGGTAGTATATAGGGGGTGTTGTGATGCATATTGCATGTGTAGTATATAGGGGGTGTTGTGATGCATATTGCATGTGTAGTATATAGGGTGTGTAGTGATGTATATTGCATGTGTAGTATATAGGGGATGTAGTGATGTATATTGCATGTGTAGTATATAGGGGGTTTAGTGATGTATATTGCAAGTGTAGTATATAGGGGGTGTAGTGATGTATATTGTATGTGTAGTATATAAGGGGTGTTGTGATGTATATTGCATGTGTAGTATATAGGGGGTGTAGTGATGTATATTGCATGTGTAGTATATAAGGGGTATAGTGATGTATATTGCATGTGTAGTATATAGGGGGTGTAGTGATGTATATTGCATGTGTAGTATATAGGGGGTGTTGTGATGTATTTTGTAGATGTAGTATATAGGGGTGTAGTGATGTATATTGCATGTGTAGTATATAGGGGGTGTAGTGATGTATATTGCATGTGTAGTATATAAAGGGTGTAGTGATGTATATTGCATGTGTAGTATATAGGGGGTGTTGTGATGTATTTTGTAGATGTAGTATATAGGGGTGTAGTGATGTATATTGCATGTGTAGTATATAGGGGGTTTAGTGATGTATATTGCAAGTGTAGTATATAGGGGGTGTGGTGATGTATTTTGTAGATGTAGTATATAGGGGTGTAGTGATGTATATTGCATGTGTAGTATATAGGGGGTTTAGTGATGTATATTGCAAGTGTAGTATATAGGGGGTGTGGTGATGTATATTGCAGGTATAATATATAGGGGGTGTAGTGATAAATATTGCAAGTGTAGTATAAAGGGGGTGTAGTGATGTATATTGCAGGTGTAATATATAGGGGGTGTAGTGATGTATACACAGTGTGCAGAATTATTAGGCAAGTTGTATTTTAGAGGATTTTTTTATTATTGATCAACAACTATGTTCTCAATCAATGTGGCAGAATATACCTACTTATTTAAAAAAAAATTTTCTTTATTGATATGCATTTAAAACCAAACAAAAACAAAAAAACAAAAAACATATGTGGACTAAATATTCTTAGATACCGTGGAGGTTACTATGAACCCAATTCAAAAACTCTGAGACCACTATGCCCCAGAATCAGATATATAATCAAAGAAGAAAAAGGGGGGGGGGGGTTTAATTCCCCCTCTTCTCTCACCCTAATTAGATATATCACTGCCTGCCAATGGAGCGCATCCTAATGTAAACGATGCCCCCATTCCTCGGTGGCTCTCCCTATTCTAGTCCTCGCTCTTATTAATGTCAGGTCACTTGGGTCTCAAGTAAGAAAAATGAATCTTACCACTAGGGGCCATAGAAAAGACATATGAACACCTACCACTTATAAACTCAGTGCACATTAGTGTCTTTACCTAGATAGCAGACAATTAAATAGTGACATTAAACCATATCTCATATACAGGGGATTGTTAATAGTAAATGTCCCTGATCGGCTTACCCCTACCTGGCAATGGAGTGCACCCTTAATTTCCTGGTGCCCCCATTCCTCGGCGGCTCGCCCTTATGAGCCCTCAACTCCCTCTCAATTTATTGGGTTTGGGGTTTCAAGATATGGAGTAAATAATTCCAAGTCACTTATCTGTTATTCTAGGAAGTGCTCTGGAAACATATTTTCATGTCAACAAATGTTCTCTCTCATCTCGACGCGTTTCTCTCCGCCCTGATTATGGATGGAGTTCATCAGGAGATTTTGTCAAACAGCATAATAGCTTCCTATAAAGAAGTATGTTAAAGTCAGATTTTTATTTTGCAGTAAGATTTTCAAAAGAACATGGCTCCTGATCCAGGGCCAGTTCACCCCATCTCGATACAACATGTCGATTGCCCATGCACGCTCCAAAACACTATACAGCACAGATAAAACTGCCCTTACCTTAGATGTGTCACCTTCAAGAATCAAAGTGGTATAATACAAGGAAAACAGGCAGCAGGGGTTTAAATAGGGACAATCCCTCCCCTTCAAGCCATGTGACAATTTCCTGTCTCTCTATTGGTGGACAGCTTGCTTTAAACTAACAATCACTATATGCTTCCAGAATACATATGAAGCATCTCCTTGTGTTCTTTAAGTTTAGCGCTAGTCCAGGGACCATATTTTGTTCCAGAGGCATATGGTAGAAGCCAGAATAGTGTGGACCGCTACCCGGAAGTGTTAATGGAACGCATAGTGCGTTCCACGCCTCCAGTTCAGCTCCTGGTTTGTCTGGCAGTGCAGCGGTGAGACGCTCAATGCGTTCCACATCTCACGCCTGCGCTCTGCTTTCCTTACATCGGCTGGCTGCATGGGGCGTTTCTCAAAGCCACGCATGCGCAGTTGAGCCATACGAGGACTTAGATTGTATTTCCACACTGCGCTGTTATATTGATCACAGCAGCGTCCTTTTTAAAAATACAAAAAGGACTCATGTAGGTAAATTTTTGCGTTTAGAGCATAAAATCTCCAACAAAGAGTTCATGAGATTAAATGTTTTATTTACCCAGGAGTGTTAATCAGGTGAAAATCCACATTTTTTGTATTCTAGGGAGATTTTTCGTTAAACACAGTGCTTTGATATATTCTATTAGTTGTATTGTAATGTTTAAGAGTTTTACTCCTATTGTATCTGTAAAGTATCCTGGACTCTGTGCAGGGCATTCCCATGACGTACACTTATAGGTGGGGCCAAATAGCCCATTAAGTGATCAAATTTAGATCAATATATCCCAGGCAGGTAAATAAAGTACCAATTTCACTGGGTCTACTAAAAGGCAAACAACTTTCTCCTATACTGTTTATAAAAAACAATTAAAGGTCAATTGCTCATTCAGCCCATCAGGGCAGACGGATTTAAACCAGTAAATCCACTTACATTCCTTTTGAAGTAAGGTTTTGTTCCAATCTCCCTTTCTAGGTGACGGGGATATCAGCTCGATTACCCTAAAGTTTATACTATGCAAATCCCCACCGTGGACCATACGTACATGTCTAGATACTGGCGTATCCCTGATGTTCCGGATATCTCCCAGATGTTCACCTATTCGCTTACGTAGCTCTCTCTTCGTTTTCCCTATATAATTCATAGGGCAGTTTCAGGTAATTAAATAGATTACTCCTTCGGAGCTACAGTTAGCGAATTCCCGTGTCTGATAAGTTTTTCCAGTGCTTGCACTTGTCACTTCTTTACTCTGTATGATCCATTTGCAGGATTTGCAATGGCCACATTTGTACGTCCCCGTCACTTTCCTTTCTAGCCATGTTCCTGTGGCTTTTGGGGCTTGATAGAAACTATGGATTAATCGATCCTTCAATGCTCTCCCTTTTTTTTAAAAGTCACTGATGGTCTAGGTGAGATGTAATTTTCTAAACTAGGGTCAGCCCTCAGGATGCCCCAATGTTTCTCAAGAATAGACAGAACTTCTCTGATAAAAGGGGGGTAACCTCTTTCTGAGAATCTTTTCTGTAAGTCTTTGCTTGTTTATGAAAGGCTTTTATCTTGACCAAAGCGTATAAGGAAGAAGCTGAAAGGGATAGACAGGACTTGTTGATACCTAGGGAAAGAGAAATGTCCGACTCAATGGTACGCCTTATTGGCACATTTGATAATTGCAGCAGAGAAGTTCTGTCTATTCTTGAGAAACATTGGGGCATCCTGAGGGCTGACCCTAGTTTAGAAAATTACATCTCACCTAGACCATCAGTGACTTTTAAAAAAGGGAGAGCATTGAAGGATCGATTAATCCATAGTTTCTATCAAGCCCCAAAAGCCACAGGAACATGGCTAGAAAGGAAAGTGACGGGGACGTACAAATGTGGCCATTGCAAATCCTGAAAATGGATCATACAGAGTAAGGCCCGATTCACACGTCAGTGAAAAACACTGACGTTTTTCACTGGCGTGTAAAACACGCACATGTCCCTCCGTGTGCCGTGAATCACGGCACACGTGGGTTGTCTAAGTGCAATCCGGGCTCCGTTCTCCGTGGCCCGTGATTGCACTTAGTAATCAACTCACCTGTGCGCGCTCCCGCTCTCCATGGTGCTGATCGCTCCCGCGGTGCAGCATCCGGTCGGCGCTGACCCCCGCAGCAGCTGCTTCCGGGTCGGCTGTGTCGTGCATAATGAATATGCGCGACAGTAATGAGCCGGCTCAGAAGCAGCCGGCAGAACGGGCTGCAGAGAGCGTCACTGGAGCCGGGTGAGTAAAAATGATTTTTATTTTAAAAGCACGTTTTTTTCTGGCACGTGTTTCACGGACCACACCACTGCGTGGTCCGTGGAACATCAGTGATGCCAGAAAAAAATGGACATGTCTCCGTGCGGCAATCACGCACACGCAGGTACGCCGCACGGAGACACGTGCAGTGAAAAATCACTGATGTGTGAGCAGACCCATTGATTATAATGGGTCTGCGTATGTCAGTGATTCTGGTACGTTTAAAAAAAAACACAAACGTACCAGAATCACTGACGTGTGAAAGAGGCCTAAAGAAGTGACAAGTGCAAGCACTGGAAAAACTTATCAGACACGGGAATTGGCTAACTGTAGCTCCGAAGGAGTAATCTATTTAATTACCTGAAACTGCCCTATGAATTATATAGGGAAAACGAAGAGAGAGCTACGTAAGCGAATAGGTGAACATCTGGGAGATATCCGGAACATCAGGGATACCCCAGTATCTAGACATGTACGTATGGTCCACGGTGGGGATTTGCATAGTATAAACTTTAGGGTAATCGAGCAGATATCCCCGTCACCTAGAAAAGGATATTGGAACAAAACCTTACTTCAAAAGGAATGTAAGTGGATTTACCGGTTTAAATCAGTCTGCCCTGATGGGCTGAATGAGCAATTGACCTTTTAATTGTTTTTTATAAACAGTATAGGAGAAAGTTGTTTGCCTTTTAGTAGACCCAGTGAAATTGGTACTTTATTTACCTGCCTGGGATATATTGATCTAAATTTGATCACTTAATGGGCTATTTGGCCCCACCTATAAGTGTACGTCATGGGAATGCCCTGCACAGAGTCCAGGATACTTTACAGATACAATAGGAGTAAAACTCTTAAACATTACAATACAACTAATAGAATATATCAAAGCACTGTGTTTAACGAAAAATCTCCCTAGAATACAAAAAATGTGGATTTTCACCTGATTAACACTCCTGGGTAAATAAAACATTTAATCTCATGAACTCTTTGTTGGAGATTTTATGCTCTAAACGCAAAAATTTACCTACATGAGTCCTTTTTGTATTTTTAAAAAGGACGCTGCTGTGATCAATATAACAGCGCAGTGTGGAAATACAATCTAAGTCCTCGTATGGCTCAACTGCGCATGCGTGGCTTTGAGAAACGCCCCATGCAGCCAGCCGATGTAAGGAAAGCAGAGCGCAGGCGTGAGATGTGGAACGCATTGAGCGTCTCACCGCTGCACTGCCAGACAAACCAGGAGCTGAACTGGAGGCGTGGAACGCACTATGCGTTCCATTAACACTTCCGGGTAGCGGTCCACACTATTCTGGCTTCTACCATATGCCTCTGGAACAAAATATGGTCCCTGGACTAGCGCTAAACTTAAAGAACACAAGGAGATGCTTCATATGTATTCTGGAAGCATATAGTGATTGTTAGTTTAAAGCAAGCTGTCCACCAATAGAGAGACAGGAAATTGTCACATGGCTTGAAGGGGAGGGATTGTCCCTATTTAATCCCCTGCTGCCTGTTTTCCTTGTATTATACCACTTTGATTCTTGAAGGTGACACATCTAAGGTAAGGGCAGTTTTATCTGTGCTGTATAGTGTTTTGGAGCGTGCATGGGCAATCGACATGTTGTATCGAGATGGGGTGAACTGGCCCTGGATCAGGAGCCATGTTCTTTTGAAAATCTTACTGCAAAATAAAAATCTGACTTTAACATACTTCTTTATAGGAAGCTATTATGCTGTTTGACAAAATCTCCTGATGAACTCCATCCATAATCAGGGCGGAGAGAAAGGCGTCAGATGAGAGAGAACATTTGTTGACATGAAAATATGTTTCCAGAGCACTTCCTAGAATAACAGATAAGTGACTTGGAATTATTTACTCCATATCTTGAAACCCCAAACCCAATAAATTGAGAGGGAGTTGAGGGCTCATAAGGGCGAGCCGCCGAGGAATGGGGGCACCAGGAAATTAAGGGTGCACTCCATTTCCAGGTAGGGGTAAGCCGATCAGGGACATTTACTATTAACAATCCCCTGTATATGAGATATGGTTTAATGTCACTATTTAATTGTCTGCTATCTAGGTAAAGACACTAATGTGCCCTGAGTTTATAAGTGGTAGGTGTTCATATGTCTTTTCTATGGCCCCTAGTGGTAAGATTCATTTTTCTTACTTGAGACCCAAGTGACCTGACATTAATAAGAGCGAGGACTAGAATAGGGACAGCCGCCGAGGAATGGGGGCATCGTTTACGTTAGGATGCGCTCCATTGGCAGGCAGTGATATATCTAATTAGGGTGAGAGAAGAGGGAATTAAAACCCCCCACCACCCACCTTTTTCTTCTTTGATTATATATCTGATTCTGGGGCATAGTGGTCTCAGAGTTTTTGAATTGGGTTCATAGTAACCTCCACGGTATCTAAGAATATTTAGTCCACATATGTTTTTTGTTTTTGTTTGGTTTTAAATGCATATCAATAAAGAATTTTTTTTTTAAAATAAGTAGGTATATTCTGCCACAACGTTTGTAATCTCTTACCTATAACTTATACATTTTCTCTGAAGAATATGTTCTCAATCAACCCAAAAGACTCATAAATATCAAAGTTTAATATTTTTGGAAGTTGGAGTGGGGTTCTTTTAGATTTGGCTATCTTAGAAGGATATCTGTTTGTGCAGGTAACTATTACTGTGCAGACTTATTAGGCAACTTAATTAAAACCAAATATATTCCCATCTCACTTGTTTATTTTCACCAGGTAAACCAATATAACTGCACAAAATTTAGAAATAAATATTTCTGACATGCAATAACAAAACACAAAAAAAGAGTGACCAATGTAGCCACCTTTCTTTATGATGACACTCAACAGCCTACCATCCATAGATTCTGTCAGTTGCTTGATCTGTTTACGATCAACATTGCGTTCAGCAGCCACCACAGCCTCCCAGACACTGTTCCAAGAGGTGTACTGTTTTCCCTCCCTGTAGCTCTCACATTTTATGAGGGACCACAGGTTCTCTATGGGGTCCAGATCAGGTGAACAAGGGGGCCATGTCATTATTTTTTCATCTTTTAGACCTTTACTGGCCAGCCACGCTGTGGAGTAGTTGGATGCATGTGATGGAGCATTGTCCTACATGAAAAACATGGGGTTTTTTTTAACGATACCGACTTCTTCCTGTACCACTGCTTGAAGAAGTTGTCTTCCAGAAACTGGCAGTAGATCTGGGATTTGAGCTTCACTCCATCCTCATCCCAAAAAGGTCCCACAAGTTCATCTTTGATGATACCAGCCCATACCAGTACCCCACCTCCACCTTGCTGGCGTCTGAGTCGGAGTGGAGCTCTCTGCCCTTTACTGATCAGCCTCTGGCCCATCCATCTGGCCCATAAAGAGTCACTCTCATTTCATCAGTCCATAAAACCTTTGAAAAATCATTCTTATTTCTTTGCCCAGTCTTGACGTTTTATCTTATGTTTCTTGTACAAAGGTGGTCGTTTTTCAGCCTTCCTTACCTTGGCCATGTCCCCGAGAATGGCACACCTTATGCTTTTTGATAGTCCAGTAATGTAGCAGCTCTGAAATATGGCCAAACTGGTGGCAAATGGCATCTTGTCAGCTTCACGCTTGATTTTCCTCAATTCATGGACAGTTATTTTGTGCCTTTTTTGCCCAACACGCTTCTTGCGACCCTGTTGGCTATTTGCCATGAAACGCTTAATAGTTTGGTGATCACGCTTCAAAAGTTTGGCAATTTCAAGACTGCTGCATCCCTCTGCAAGACATCTCACAATTTTGGACTTTTCAGAGCCCGTCAAATCTCTCTTCTGACCCATTTTGCTAAAGGAAAGGAAGTTGCCTAATAATTAAGCACCCCTTATATAGGGTGTTTATGTCATTACACCGCACCCCTTCTCATTACAGAGATGCACATCACCTGATTTACTTAATTGGTAGTTGGCTCTCAAGTCTATACAGCTTGGAGTAGGACAACATGTATAAAAATCATCATGTGATCAAAATACTCATTTGCCTAATAAGTCTGCACACAGTGTATTGCAGGTGTAATATATAGGGGTGTAGTGATGTATATTGCAAGTGTAATATTTAAGGGGTGTAGTGATGTATATTACAGGTGAAGTATATGGGGGGTGTAATGATGTAGTATAGCACAGGTGTAGTATATGGGGGGTGTAAGGATGTAGTATATTACAGGTGTAGTATATGGGGGGGTGTAATGATGTAGTATATTACAGGTGTAGTATATGAGGGGTGTAGTGATGTAGTATATTACAGGTGTAGTATATGGGTTGGTGTAGTGATGTAGAATATTACAGGTGTAGTACATGGGGGGTGTAGTATATTACAGATGTATAATATGGGATGTAGTATATTACAGCCGTAGTATATGGGGAGTTGCAGTGATGTAGCATATTACAGGTGTAGTACATGGGGGGTGTACTGATGTAGTATATTACAGGTGTAGTGTATGGGGATTTCGTGAGATATATTTATTGTGGTAGAGCCACTCTCTCAGCAGTAGGGGATGGATGCAGGAACACCTCACGTGTCGATTTTCACCTGGTTTATTATTATCAGTCACAATCCATTGACAAAGAGACAGTACTACTTCCTCCAGCACAGGAAAATACAAAGCCAAACAGAAGACCATGAGTGTGTCCAGAGGCCTGGCTTTTACCTCTGGGACCACACCCCGAGGTGGAGATATGGTGAACAGCCATCCCACCCATCTCTTTAGCTGTCCACAACAAACCCGGCCCAGGTAATACAAATTAACCCTCTCAGCACCTAATGTGCTGGAGTACTACATCCGGGATCACATCACTGATTGCAGCAGTCGCAGCGACACATATCTCCCCTCGTGCACATCACCAGTGATCACATCACATATTCCCCCCTTCTGCCCCAAGCCAGAGGCATGGGCACTGTAACGAGGCGAGCAGCTCTGACTGTTTTGTGACTGAAAAGGACATGGAGACTGACATTACACAGGATGGTGCTGCCACCTTGTGGACAAGTGCTGAAATTGCTCGAGAGGTGGACGCTGTAAAATCTGATCCCCTCCCACAGGCACTTGTTGTACAGGAAGAAAAAGTGCGTGAAAAAGGACACTGAGCTACTGGAGCTGGACCTGAGCAGACCTGCCTCGGACTGCCCTCATCGTTGAAGTGTGAGGGATTGCCAGAACTGCTGCATATGTGATACTGGACTCAAGGGACCTCCGGACCGTCTCCTTCCTCCATACCAAGAGACTGTAAGCTAGTCCTCTGGTGAGATGGCTGAAGATCTCCCCATCTCTCTTCCTTGGAGTCGCCGTCGTTTACCCGGAGTCCAGGCCTGCTACGTGGGAACCCTCCCTCCTTGTGTTTTGGACTGGTAATATAACCCATAGGGCAAGTCAGGGACAGAATTCTTGTTTATCATTGCTGTTTTTTTGTGTTCTGCGCCGTGTGTCTGAAGTTAAAGACCCGGATAGCAAACACTGGTTATGTGTGCTGCTAAGCCAGCTGTATGTGTCATTGAGATGTTTACCAGTAAAGAAATGTACCCTTGCATAAAATCTGAGCGTGGGGATTTTCTTGGCGCAGATTATGGGAACTCAGCCGCGGTCAGACCTGCGGTCACTTCAGGCACCATCAACCACTAAACAGGGGAGCTGCGACAGCGCATCTGCATTCCCATGTAACTTCCCAGGCCTGTGCTCTATATGGAAGGCAAAGTCTTGAAGGGCTAGAAATCACCTGGTGACCCTAGCATTCTTTCCCTGGCTACTTCTCAACCATGTCAGTGGCGCATGATCAGACACTAGCCTAAATTTACGACCTAGCAGGTAGTATTTTAGAGAGTCCACTGCCTACCTAATGGCCAGGCATTCCTTTTCCACAATGGCATAGTGTTTCTCACAAGAGGAGAGTTTCCTACTCAGGTAAAGCACTGGATGTTCCTCGCCATTTATTTCCTGCGACAGCACAGCTCCCAACCCGACCTCCGAAGCATCAGTCTGAAGCACAAACTCCTATGTAAAGTCAGGTGCCACCAGGACTGGCTGCCGACACAGAGCAGACTTCAAGTCCTGGAACGCCACCTCCGCCTCAAAGGTCCGCTTGGCCACCGATGGCTTCACAGCTCTGATGGGATCAGTCAGCGGAGCGGCCCTCACAGCAAACTTCGGTACAAACCGGCGGTAGTAGCCGACGATTCCCAGAAATGCCCTAACCTGCTTTTTACAGAGTGGTCGTGGCTAATTCTGGATTGCCTCCACTTTATTCACTTGTGGCTTGATTAGGCCCCTACCGACAACATAGCCCAAGTACCTGGCCTCCTCCTTCCCTATGGCACTCTTCTTCGGGTTTATGGTAAACCCCGCCTTCCTCAATGCATCCAGCACCGCCTGGACCCTATGAAGATGACTCCCTCAATCCGGGGTGAAGATCACAATATCATCCAGATAAGCTGCGGCGTACTTCTGATGAAAAACTAGGATCCGGTCCATGGCCCTCTGGAAGGTGGCTGGGGCTCCCTGCAACCCAAACGGCATCCTGGTGTACTAGAAACATCCGTCAGGTGTAGAGAAAGCCGTCTTCTCCTTGGTCGCTTGAGACAGGGGTATTTGCCAGTACCATTTTGTCAAGTCAAGGGTGGTAATATACCTGGCTGGCCCAAGCCTTTCAATCAGCTCATCGACTCGAGACATCGGATAAGCGTCAAATTTTGAGACTTCATTTAATTTGCAGTAGTCACTGCAAAATCACCATTCTCCGTCCGGCTTTGGCACAAGGACGATAGGACTAGACCAGCCACTTTTTGATTCCTCAATCAGGCCGAGGCTCAGCATCCTCTTCATCTCTTTTGAGATCACTTTTCGGCGGGCTTCGGGGATCCGGTACGGCTTCAGATGTACTCTCACATGTGGTTCCGTCAGAACTTCATGTTCCACAACCTGTGTATACCCCGGCAATTCTGAAAAGACATCTCGATTTTGATAAAGTAACTCCCGACACTGCTGTTTTTGGGCCCTTGACGGCGTCTCTGCCACTGTGACGTCCTTGATATCAGCGTCCACCTTGGCAGCTAGACACGGAGCTTCCACCGCTTCCCTATCTCGCCATGGCATAATAAGATTAATATGGTACACCTGGTAGGGCTTCCTTCTAACCGGTTGGTGGATCTTATAATTCACCTCTCCCAATTTCTCGACCACTTCATAGGGTCTCTGCCACTTGGCCAGAAATGTACTTTCCACAGTAGGGATCAACACCAACATACGGTCGCCAGTGCTGAACTGTCTCCCCCTGGCAGAGCGATTATATACTCTCGCCTGTGCCTCTTGAGCCCGGAGAAGACTCTCTTTCACGATGGGTATCACCTCAGCCATCCTCTCTTGCATCTTGGCCACATGCTCAATGACACTCCTATGGGGGGCAACCTCTGCTTCCCAGGTTTCTTTGGCTATGTCAAGCAACCCTCGGGGATGTCGACCATATAAAAGTTCAAAGGGAGAGAACCCGGTAGAGGCTTGTGGAACTTCCCTGATAGAAAAGAGCAAGTATGGAAGCAGGCAATCCCAATCTCGGCCATCCTTCTCCACGACCTTCTTAGGATGTGCACGCACGTTGCATTCTCTGCAGTGCAGAAAAGAACGCACCCTCTGGCAGACTGGACACTGCGTTTGTAAAAAAGAATGCATCCACAACGTATGTATTTTGGATGCTTTTTCCATGCGTTTTAGATGCATTTTTGACAGTGCGTTCCCCCGGCAATTCAGCTCTGCTACATGCCGGCTGACAGCAGACACAGACAGAGTCGCGCGATGAGAATGAACTCGGGTGAACTTCGCCCGACTTCATTGTCATACCACGGCTCTGTCTGTGTGTGGCGTCCTGATTAGCGGTCACCGGTGAAGGACTCACCGGTGACCGCTAATCCCCTGAGTGACTGAAGTGAGCAGCGCGATTAACGCTGCCGTCACTCAGGTTAAGGCTACTTTCACACTTGGGTTGAACGGCATCCGTCACAATGCGTTGTGTAACACATGTGACGGATGCCTTGCAAATAGTGTGATAATAAAGGCCACGGATTCCAGTGAAATAACGCGTTGCGTTAAGTTTTCTTTAGCCGAGAGAGCCCTCATCTTCACCGCACACATCCCGACACTACAGCCCTCATCTTCGCCGCACACACCCCGACACTACAGCCCCCATAATCACCGCACACATCCTGACATTACCGCCTACATCACCGCACACATCCCGACATCACCGCACCCATCATCACCGCACACATCCCGACACTACAGCCCTCATCTTCACCGCACACATCCTGACATCACCGCACAAATCCCGACATTACCACCCACATCTTCACCGCACACACCCCGACACTACAGCCCTCATCATTCCCGCACACATCCCGACACTACAGCCCTCATCATCACCGCACACACACCGGCACTACCGCACCCATCATCCCCGCACACGCAGACATTACAGCACATCTATCATCACCACACACACACACACACCGGGATTACCTCAGTGACGTCCCCGCTGACAGCGCGATTCACTTCAGTTGCTGCGTGGAGCTCACAGGAGCGGCGGTGTTCTACTGCCGCTCCTGTCAGCTTCATGTAGCAGAGCTGGATGCGTTGCGGGACCTTTGTGGATTACGTCGGACCTGGAGGTGTATTTGGGGATTTGAATAAAGTGGTGTAAGAGGGTGTTTTTTTGTCTTTTATTCCAAATAAAGGATTTTTTCGGGTGTGTGTGTTTATTTACTTTCACTTACAGGTTAATCATGGAAGGTATCTCATAGACGCCTGCCATGATTAACCTAGGACTTAGTGGCAGCTATGGGCTGCTGCTATTAACTCCTTATTACCTCGATTGCCACCGCACCAGGGCAATTCGGGATGAGCCGTGGTATCTAAAGGATGCGGCAATTCCGGGAGGCTGCTGGCTGATATTGTTAGGCTGGGGGGCTCCCCATAACGTGGGGTTCCCCATCCTAAGAATACCAGCCTTCAGCCATGTGGCTTTACCCTGGCTGGTATCAAAATTGGGGGAGACCGCACATAATTTTTTTTTTAATTATCTATTTATTTTACTGCACGATATAAACCTGCCCACCTGCGGCTGTGATTGGTTGCAGTGAGACAGCTGTCACTCAGCGTGGGGGCGTGTCTGACTGCAACCAATCATAGGCTCCGGTGGGCGGGGAAAGAAGGGAATACGAGATTGAATAATGAGCGGCCGGCATTTTCAAAAGAGGAAAAGCCGCCGGAGCAGTGTGACAGCCGAGCAGCACCGCGCAGGTGATCGGGGATCGGTGAGTATGTGAGAGGGGAGGGGAGAGGGATAGACCGACAGAGAGAGACCGACATTGACAGAGAGAGACTGAAAAGACCTGCATTTTGCTTGTCAAAAAAGCATGCGGAACACAACAAAAATGCAGTCCAAGTGCATTTTGGTTGCGTTTTGACCCACATCATTGATTTCAATGGGTGGAGAATGCAGCTACAACGCATAAAAGAAGTGACATGCTGCTTTTTTTTCCGCAGCGATTTTGGGCATCCAAAACGCTGCGTTTACAAACGCAGCGTGTGCATTGATTTTTCGGCTTTCTCATAGACTTTGCTGGGGAAGCTGAATGCATGCAATTTGGCACTGAAAACACTGCAGTTCAAAATGTAGCGTTTCCGCGGAAAAAAATGCAACGTGTGTACATAGCCTTAAGCATGGAATTTAAGGTCTTATTGAATCTCTCCACAAGGCCGTCTGTCTGCGGGTGATAGACTGCAGTCTTCAGTTGTGTAATCCGCAGCACCTTACCCAGTTCCCTCATGACTTTCGACATAAAGGGGGTCCCTTGGTCTGTCAGGATCTCCTTTGGCAGTCCGGTCCAAGAGAAGATATGGACCAACTCCCTGGCTATATTCTTAGAGGAACAATTTCTCAATGATACCGCCTCAGGGTATCGAGTCACATAGTCCAGAACCACTAAGATATACTGGTGCCCTCTAGCGGATTTTACCACGGGGCCCACAAGATCCATGGCAATACGGTCAAACGGGCCCTCTATTATAGGTAATGGCACAAGGGGACTTCAAAAGTGTGAAACTGGTGCAGTTAGCTGGCAGGTGGGATAGGATCTACAATAATTAAGAATCTCTCGATGACACCCCGGCCAGTAAAACCAATAGTTGCTCAATTATCTCACCTCTCAACTGGGTAACCCGATATAACAATTCCCCATTTACTGCAAAGTGGGGGAATCTGGTATCAGCCCCTGGCTCTTGAGCAACCCCATTTATGACAGTCACATTTTCAAATGCCCCCTTTGGTGTCAGGTCCCTCATTTGCACAGTCCCAAAGTTCCCTTCGGAAACTGCCAACTCTGGCATGTCACCCTCCTGGGACTCGGCCTCATCCTCATCGCCCACCAACACATATAGGGGGAATTTATCCACCTCTGACTGAAATGAAGTCTTATCATTGAGGACTAACTGTCCTTTATCTGAGACACAGGGTTCCACCTCTTTACTCCACAACTCCTAGAACAAAGCAAAGTCTCGCCCTATTATTACTGGGTGCAACAGATCTTTTACCACTCCAACATCATGAGACTCCGACCCACAAGTTGTTTTTATAGTCACAGCAGCCACAGGGTAGTCCTTGGCATCCCCATGAATACAGCGAACGCCCACCCTCTTCCCAGGAATCAGCTGGTGTGGAAGTGTGTCCCTCACGAGCGTCACCAAACTCCCGGAGTCTAACAGTCCCACTATTCTGGTACCATTTATTTCTACAAGACATGCCCGTAGGCCCTCACTGGGTTGACTGTCCACACTGCAGGCTGGGTACGCATAATAGGAAGAACGCCGACCCATGCTGCACAGTCCATCGGCTTGGTGGTCTGGGGACAACGGGCAGCAATGTGACCCGGTCCCTGGCTCCTCCAACAGATAATATTACTGACTGGGAGTTTTTGCATGCCTCCACTTGCCACTTGGGACCTTGGATTCCCCCCTCCTGTGGCTCTTGTACCCTTCTTTTGTGTGTCGCTCCCTGACGAAACCCCTCAACAGGGAAATGGTAAGTCCCGTGGCTTCCCCCGGGAACTCTCTACCACCTGGTACCTCTCCACCAGTCCAACCAGGTCGTCAACATTAAAGAAGTTGTCCAGTTACCAAAACTGATTTTTTTTTTTCTGATAAATCTTGCTAATATGTGCCCCTCAACACATCTATTATGTTTTTTCAGCAAAATTACCTTTTATTGTGCACTAGCAGCACACGGTCATTGCTGGCTCTAGCTCTGATGGGGTTAATCTCTCCTCTGACTTCCTGTGTTCAGTTCCTACAAGTCCCAGAGTTCTTTGTGGCTCTAGGGCGGTGTCTAGCTTATCTAACACACCCATTGTGTCTAATACACTCACTCTGCTCCCACCCAAACCCTCCTCCCTGCCTCTTCCCAGTGGATGCACTGAGATCAATCATACAGAGACAGCAGCAGCTCTACACAGCCAGGGGAAGAAAGTGTGTGTGCGCGTATATACAGTGTATGTGTATGTGTGCGCGCATATACAGTGTGTGTGCGTATATACAGTGTGTGTGTGTATATACAGTGTGTGTGCGTATATACAGTGTGTGCGCGTATATACAGTGTATGTGTATGTGTGCGCTGTGAGGTAGCACGGTCGGCTGCGCAGCAGAAGACACGGGATCCAGGCATTAAGGTTCACAGCACACGGTTTAATGTCCAAAACAAAAAGTCCACAACAATATACATGTGCCTCTCCAGCAGAGAGCTCAGGAAGTTCTGTTCACTCCCTCACACCCGGCACACCTGCTCTCGTTCCTGTTTCCATTTAACCCTTCCTTCAGCCTGTAGGGAAACAGCATTAACCCTGGAGTGGATTTACTTTCTATCATGGAGGGAGCACAGCTGGGGCGAGACATACCGGCCGTCATAGATAACCCCGGTCACAGTCTCACATACCCCCCCCCCTCAGTTCAATCGTGCGGGGTTGAACTCTCGCCATCAAACACGGGCCGCGGGACAAGGCATCGGCGTTGCCCTGCAACCCACCGGCCCTATGTTCAACCGTAAACCGGAAGTTCTGCAGAGAAAGGAACCACCGGGTAACCCGGGCATTCCGTTCCTTGGCGGACCTCATCCAGACCAGTGGAGAGTGATCCATCACCAAGCGAAACTGCCGCCCCAGCAGGTAATAGCGTAGGGACTCCAAGGCCCACTTGATCGCCAGGCACTCCTTCTCCACTACGCTATAATTCCGCTCGGGAGGGGTGAGCTTCCTACTTAAGAAGGTGACAGGGTGTTCCTCCCCCTGAACCACCTGAGACAACACTGCCCCCAGGCCGACCTCTGAGGCGTCAGTCTGTACTATGAACTCCTTCCGGAAATCAGGGTGTACAAGAACGGGCTGTCCGCACAGGACCTCCTTCAGGCCCCGGAAGGAGTCCTCGGCCTGCGGAGTCCAGCGCACCATGACGGACTTCTTGCCTTTGAGAAGGTCCGTCAAGGGGGCTGATAGTCCCGCAAAATCCTTTACAAACCTCCTGTAGTACCCCACGATACCTAGGAAGGCCCTAACCTGCTTCGTGGTCAGGGGCCTAGGCCACTTCTGGATCGCCTCAACCTTGTTAATTTGGGGCTTAATCACTCCTTGGCCTATCACGTAGCCCAAGTAGCGGGCTTCCGTGAGTCCCAATGCACATTTCTTGGGATTGGCTGTCAATCCGGCTGTTCGAAGCGCGTCCACCACCGCTTGTACCTGTTCCAAGTGGGTCTGCCAATCGGAGCTGTAAATAATGATGTCATCAAGGTACGCTGATGCATACGCCTGGTGGGGTTCCAGCACTAAGTCCATCAACCTCTGGAACGTGGCCGGAGAGCCATGTAATCCAAAAGGCAAGACAACATAGTGGAAGAGACCCTCCGGCGTAACAAAAGCGGTTTTCTCCTTGGCGGACTCAGTCAGTGGCACCTGCCAGTACCCCTTGGTCAGGTCGAGCGTGGTAAAATATCGCGCCTGTCCCAACCTATCAATCAGCTCATCCACCCGGGGCATGGGGTAGAGATCGAACTTGGATATTTTGTTCAATCTCCTAAAGTCATTGCAGAACCTTAAGGAGCCATCGGGTTTTGGTATTAGGACAATCGGACTAGTCCATTCACTCCGGGATTTTTCGATGACCCCCAGGCGTAGCATTGTCTTCACTTCGTCTGATATGGCTTGTCTTCGAGCCTCCGGTACCCGGTATGGCTTCAGGCGTACCTTCAGGTGGGGCTCGGTGACAATATCATGTCGTATCAGACTGGTCCTACCGGGCAGCTCGGAGAAGACATCGGGGTTCTGCTGAACCAACCGTCTGGCCTCTCGCCTCTGAGTCTTGGTGAGGGCTTCTCCAATCCTTACTTCCGGTTCATCCTCTCCGGAGGTCGCTGGAGCCGGAGGTGGACGACCCGAAGAGGAGGGAGATGGGGAAAAAACAGCCATCAGGCTTTCCCGTTCCTGCCAAGGTTTTAATAGGTTGACATGGTATATTTGTTCAGGTTTCCGCCTACCGGGCTGCAATACCTTATAGTTGACCACCTCGACTCTTTCCTTTATCTCGTAGGGGCCTTGCCACTGAGCCAGGAATTTACTCTCCGCCGTGGGGATTAATACCAACACCCGATCCCCGGGTTTAAAGGTCCGCACGGTGGCTTGTCTATTGTAGCGGCCGCTTTGCGCGGCCTGAGCCTCCTGTAAATGCTCCTTCACAATTGGCATGACCGCGCTTATGCGGTTCTGCATACCCAAAATGTGTTCAATCACACTTTTATGGGGGGTGGGCTCTTGCTCCCATGTTTCCTTTGCCAGGTCCAACAATCCCCGAGGATGTCGCCCGTATAACAATTCAAAAGGCGAAAACCCCGTGGATGCCTGTGGCACCTCACGGATGGCAAACATCAAATAGGGAAGCATCATATCCCAGTCTTTCCCGTCTTTTGAAATCACCCTTTTTAGCATGGTTTTCAGGGTTTTATTGAAACGCTCGACTAAACCGTCCGTTTGAGGATGATACACAGACGTACGCAACTGCTTGATCTGGAGTAGCCGGCATAGCTCTTTGGTCACTTTAGACATGAATGGGGTTCCCTGATCCGTAAGGATCTCCTTGGGCAACCCCACCCGGCAGAACACAGCAAACAACTCCCGAGCTATAAGCTTTGCTGCAGTATGTCTGAGAGGTATCGCCTCGGGGTACCGGGTGGCATAGTCAACGATCACTAGGATGTGTTGGTGCCCTCGAGCGGACTTTACGAGGGGCCCCACCAGATCCATCCCTATCCGTTCAAAAGGGACTTCTATAATGGGTAACGGTACCAACGGACTGCGAAAATGGGTCAGGGGTGCGGTAAGCTGACACTCCGGGCAGGTTTCGCAGAACCGTTTTACCTCTCCAAAGACCCCGGGTCAATAGAACCTTTGCAATATTCGCTCCTGCGTTTTCTTGACCCCTAGGTGGCCACTCATCAGGTGTTTATGAGCCAAGTCGAGGACCCGCCGGCGATGCGGCTGGGGCACTACTAACTGTTCTACCCCCACGCCCCGTATTTCATCTACCCGGTAGAGTAAATCCTGCTTAAGAGCGAAATGGGGGTACCTTACCTGGGCACCGGGCAGCTGTGCCACCCCGTCAATTACTGTCACCCGACTCCGGGCATGTATTAATGTAGGGTCCTGGAGTTGGGCTGTCCCAAACGTATCCGGGGACACCTCCAACTCCGGGATGGGTTCGACCGTCTCAGCCTCTCCTGCCAATACCTCTAGGGGCGACCTATCGGGTTCACATTCTGTCCCTATCATGGGGACCC
Source organism: Anomaloglossus baeobatrachus (assembly GCF_048569485.1). Classification (NCBI taxonomy): domain Eukaryota; kingdom Metazoa; phylum Chordata; class Amphibia; order Anura; family Aromobatidae; genus Anomaloglossus; species Anomaloglossus baeobatrachus. The sequence goes on from NC_134358.1 coordinate 340,372,625, forward strand.
CTACGGCAGGTGTTCCGGATTCAGGATTGTAGGGCTCAGGTCCCGGACTGACCAATATCTGAGGAGACTTAGGGGGTCCCTTCCATAAAGTCCAAAAATAGGGCAGATCCCTTCCTAGGATCACGTCATAGGGAAGAGTGTTAAGAAGTCCCACCTCATGTTGCACCTGACCGCAAGGTGCTGTGATGGTGACAATCCCCGTGGGATAGTCTCGGCGGTCCCCATGTATGCAAACCACCCCCACGGTACGTCCTGTGGCCTTTACTTTAGCCCTCAAGGTGGATCGCACCAGGGTCACTAAGCTTCCGGAATCCAACAATCCTGTAACCGGACATCCATTCACCTGTATTTGGCACAAGTGGGGCTCAGTCTCTGGGGAGACCAGGTCAGCGGTACACACCACCTGAGCATACATTGAACCCCGCCGGGTAACCCCACAATCCATGGGCTCCGTGGTGAGTGGACACTGGGCTTCCATATGTCCCACCCGCTGGCACCGCCAACATCTAATGGGGACGGAAACCCCCTTGACGGGTTGTCGTTTAGGGTACAGAACCTTCCGGACCTCAGGAATGGTGGGTGCGGCCTCAGACGGGACGGTAGGGGACTCCTGCACCGTTGTCAGCGGTGGGTCCTTGGCCCTAGGCTTGGAGGGGCCGGACCGACGAGCGGTACGCAAAGTCTCAGTGTCCCGTATCAAGTCCTGCGTAGCCACATGCCGCTCTACCAGGGACACTAATTGGTCCAGGGTACTCGGGTCACCCTGTCCTACCCACCGTTGAACGGTGACGGGTAAAGTGCGCACAAAACGATCCACTACTACCCTTTCCACCATTTGCGCCGGGCTCAGAGTGTCAGGCTGCAACCACTTTTTTACAAGATGCAACAAGTCATAGGCCTGGGAGCGTACGGGTTTGGCTTCCTCATAGAACCACCGATTTACCCGCTGAGCCCGTACATAGGTATTCACCCCCAACCGAGCCAGTATTTCGGCTTTCAGGGTCACATAGTCAATGGCGTCCTCGGTACAGAGGTCCAGGTACGCTTTTTGGGGTTCCCCCGTCAGATAGGGCGACAATACCTCAGCCCACTGGGGGGTCGGCAGCTTTTCCCGCTCGGCCACCCGCTCAAACACCGCCAGGAACGCTTCCACATCATCCCCCGGGGTCATCTTTTGCAACGCTTGTCTCACCGCTTTCCGGACGCTGCCGTCGTCACCCGGTCCCTGGGTTGTTGCTGCCGGTCCGGCACGGATCGACTTGGCCAAGAGAACCATCTGTTCTTGGTGCCTTTTTTCCTGCGCTTGTAAGGATTGCTGCTGACGTGCATTGGTCTGATCCAGCTGTTCTTGGTGCCTTTTTTCCTGCGCTTGTATGGATTGCTGCTGACGTTCCAACGCCCGGAGCAGGTGTGCATTGGTCTGTTGCTGCTGTGCATTAGCCTGTTGCTGCTGTGCATTAGCCTCTTGTAGCTGTGCATTAGTCTGTTGCTGCTGCCTTAGTATGTCCTCCATGGCGTCGCCAGGTTTGGGCTGTAGTATAGCCGCTCGAATCCAGGACATGTGCTGCTGGGTCACCAGGGATGGATGCTACACCTCACCGGCTGTCATGCCCGCATTCTCCACCATATGTGAGGTAGCACGGTCGGCTGCGCAGCAGAAGACACGGGATCCAGGCATTAAGGTTCACAGCACACGGTTTAATGTCCAAAACAAAAAGTCCACAACAATATACATGTGCCTCTCCAGCAGAGAGCTCAGGAAGTTCTGTTCACTCCCTCACACCCGGCACACCTGCTCTCATTCCTGTTTCCATTTAACCCTTCCTTCAGCCTGTAGGGAAACAGCATTAACCCTGGAGTGGATTTACTTTCTATCATGGAGGGAGCACAGCTGGGGCGAGACATACCGGCCGTCATAGATAACCCCGGTCACAGTCTCACAGCGCGTATATACAGTGTGTGTGTATATATACAGTGTGTGTGTGTGTGTATATATACAGTGTGTGTGTGTGTGTGTGTATATATACAGTGTGTGTGTGTGTGTGTGTGTGTGTGTGTGTGTGTGTGTGTGTCATACTCACCTGTCTGCAGGGTCCCGGTGCCATGCCTGCTTCCAGCCCCTGTCTCGGTAGCGCCGCTTCGGCTGTGTGCAGTCTCCCCGGGGCACGTACGAAGCTTGCAGGACCTGGCCGTGGATCACCTGATGCAGTCACCTGACGCATCAGCTGATCGATTCTCGTGGTGTCGACGGCTTTTTCGCGCCCGGCCGGCTATCAGCTGATCCTGCCGTCAGGGGACTTCATCAGCTGATTACCGGCAGCTCCTGCAGTGATGGGCCAGGATCAGACTCCCCTGCAGGAGCTACCGGTAATCAGCACAGACGTGAGTATTTATTTATTTATTTTTTTTTGCACTGATGCTTCAGCTGATTGTATAATCGGCTTTTATACAATCAGCTAAAGTGTGATGTGATTCACGTAGTTTAACCTGACACATCATCTGATCGCTTTGCCTTCCAGCAAAACCGATCAGATGATATTGGATCCGGATTGGACGGCGCGGGACCCTAACCCAGGATTACTGCGGAGGGGGGTTTATTTCAATAAAGATGGAGTCACTAATTGTGTTGTGTTTTATTTCTAATAAAAATATTTTTCTGTGTGTTGTGTTTTTTTTTTATCATTACTAGAAATTCATGGTGGCCATGTCTAATATTGGCGTGACACCATGAATTTCGGGCTTAGGGCTAGCTGATAATATACAGCTAGCCCTAACTCCATTATTACCCAGCTAGCCACCCGGCATCAGGGCAGCTGGAAGAGTTAGATACAACGCCAGAAAATGGCGCTTCTATGAAAGCGCCATTTTCTGGGGTGGCTGCGGACTGCAACTCGCAGTGGGGGTGCCCAGAAAGCTTGGGCACCCTTCACTGTGGATTCCAATCCCCAGCTGCCTAGTTGTACCCGGCTGGACACTAAAATTAGGCGAAGCTTACGTCATTTTTTTTTAAATTATTTCATGAAATTCATGAAATAATTTAAAAAAAAAAAGGGCTTCTCTATATTTTTGGTTCCCAGCCGGGTACAAATAGGCAGCTGGGGTTTGGGGGCAGCCCGTACCTGCTGTACCCGGCTAGCATACAAAAATATGGCGAAGCCCATGTCTTTTTTTTCTTTTTGGGTAAAAAACTGCATACAGTCCTGGATGGAGGATGCTGAGCCTTGTAGTTCTGCAGCTGCTGTCTGCTCTCCTGCATACACTAGTGAATGGAGGATGCTGAGCCTTGTAGTTCTGCAGCTGCTGTCTGCTCTCCTGCATACAATGAACATTTTGAATAAGGAAATGACATCAGACCTTTTTTTTTTTTCATCCACAATCTTTAATGGCATTGTGCACTGATTAAAAACGCAGTGAGCAAAAACGCAGCAAAAAAGGCACCAAATCGCGGCAAAAACGTGACATGCAGCACCGCAGGTGACAGAGCAGAGCAAGTTGGTGACATGTTCTGCTCTGACACATAGTGTGCTGCATGTCACTGTATCCACTCTGGGACTTGTTGTGCAGGTGACCGGATGATACATGTCACTAACTTGCTCCACTCTGTGACTTCTGCTGCATTGTTCCAACTGTATACACTCTCACCTGAACAAGTCTCAGAGTGGGGCAGTTAGTGACATGTATCATCCGGTCACCTGCACAACAAGTCCCAGAGTGGAGACAGTTAGTGAAATGCAGCATCCGGTCACCTGCACAACAAGTCCCAGAGTGGTGAAAGATAGTGACATGCAGCACACTATGTGTCAGAGCAGAGCATGTCACTGTCTCCACTCTGGGACTTGTTGTGCAGGTGACCGGATGATACATGTCACTAACTGCCCCACTCTGTGATTTCTGCTGCATAGTACCAACTGTATACACTCTCACCTGCACAACAAGTCCCATAGTGGAGACAGTTAGGCTACTTTCACACATCCGGTTTGAGCACTGCGGCTCAATCCGGCTGTGAAAACTATGCAACGGATGCGGCGAAAACACCGCATCCTTTGCATAAGTTTTTACATGCGGCCCGTCCGGTTTTTTACAGTTGCGGCATGCTACTGAGCATGCGCAGTGGAAAAAACCGCATGCGGCGAGCGGATGCGTTTTTTTTCCGCATCGCGCCGCATCCGGCCTCCATAGGTATGCATTGAAAAATGCGCCGCAGCGGCCGGATGCGGCGCGATGCGGTGTTTTTTGCCGGAGCAAAAAACGTTGCAGGGAACGTTCGATCCGGCCGCGGCATCGGCTAAATCTGCCGCATGCGGCCAAAACCGGACCGAACGCAAGCCCCTGCGGCACAATACGGCACTAATGTAAGTCTATGCAAAAAAAAAAACACAACCGGCGTTACAAAAGCCGGTTGCGGTTTTTCTGCAGAACGCCGTATTGTGCCGCAGAGCAAAAATCTGGATGTGTGAAAGTAGCCTAAGTGACATGTAGCATCCGGTCACCTGCACAACAAGTGCCAGAGTGGAGAAAGATAGTGACATGCAGCACACTATGTGTCAGAGCAGAGCATGTCACTGTCTCCACTCCGCTGACCTCACAGCCCGTACACGCTGCGATGGATGCAGGGGGACACAGAACAAGTAATCGGCCGACACTGGAGTCATCTGATTACTTGGGATGAATTGAGCAGTAAAATGCTCTGGTGCTCGATGGGCGAAGCCCATGCCGATTTTTTTTTTTAAAAATTCATTAAAAATAAAAAAACAAACAAAAAAAAAAAATCACATTTTTTGTGGGCTCCCGCTGCATTTTCTATTGCTAAGGGTAACCAAAGCAGCTACTGGCTGCTAGCCCCCGCTGCTTGGTGTTAGTTTCACTGGCAATAGAAATGCAGGGAAGCATTTTTTTTTATAAAGGTTTTTCCCTGAAAACGTTTTTAAGAAAATGACGTGGGCTTCGCCATATTTTTGTATGCTAGCCAGGTACAGCAGGCAGCTACGGGCTGCCCCCAACCCCCAGCTGCCTAGTTGTACCCGGCTGGGAACCAAAAATATAGAGAAGCCCTTTTTTTTCATGAATTTCATGAAATAATTAAAAAAAAAATGATGTGGGCTTCACCAAATTTTTGAGTCCAGCCAGGTACAACTAGGCAGCTGGGGATTGGAATCCACAGTGCAGGGTGCCCAAACTTTCTGGGCCCTCCACTGTGAATTGCAGTCCACAGCTGCCCCAGAAAATGGCGCTTTCATAGAAGCGCCATCTTCAGGCGCTGTATCCAACTCTTCCAGTGGCCCTGGTGGCAGGTGGCACGCTGGGTAATAAGGGTTAATACCAGCTATGTTTTACCAGCTGGTATAAAGCCCGAGATTCTTAATGTCAGGCCAAGTTTAACCTGGCCATTAAGAATCTCCAACAAAGGGTTTAAAAAAAAAAAAAAAGACTTCACACAGAGAAAAATACTTTATTAGAAATAAATACACAGACACAGTAGGGACTCCAGGTTTATTACTCCCTCTCACCCCTCCACAATGGAGAGATTTCTGTACTGACCATGCCAGGAGACAGCGAGGAAAAAACAGCGAGCGGGGGGGAGAGAAGAGAGCGAGCGGGGGGGGGAGAGAAGGAGAGAAGAGAGCGAGCGGGGGGGGCAGAGAAGGAGAGAAGAGAGCGAGCGGGGGGGGAGAGAAGGAGAGAAGAGAGCGAGCGGGGGGGGAGAGAAGAGAGCGAGAGGCGGGAGAAGAGAGAGAGAGAGAGGGGGGGAGAAGAGAGAGAGAGAGAGAGGGGGGGGAGAAGAGAGAGAGAGAGAGAGGGGGAGAAGAGAGAGAGAGAGGGGGGGAGAAGAGAGAGAGAGAGAGAGGGGGGGAGAAGAGAGAGAGAGGGGGGAGAAGAGAGAGAGAGAGGGGGGGGAGAAGAGAGAGAGAGAGAGAGGGGGGAGAAGAGAGAGAGAGAGGGGGGGAGAAGAGAGAGAGGGGGGAGAAGAGAGAGAGAGAGAGAGAGGGGGGGAGAAGAGAGAGAGAGAGAGAGAGAGGGGGGGAGAAGAGAGAGAGAGAGGGGGAGAAGAGAGAGAGAGAGGGGGGGAGAAGAGAGAGAGAGAGAGGGGGGGAGAAGAGAGAGAGAGAGAGGGGGGGAGAAGAGAGAGAGAGAGGGGGGGAGAAGAGAGAGAGAGAGAGGGGGGGAGAAGAGAGAGAGAGAGGGGGGGAGAAGAGAGAGAGAGAGAGAGAGGGGGGGGAGAAGAGAGAGAGAGAGAGAGGGGGGAGAAGAGAGAGAGAGAGGGGGGGAGAAGAGAGAGAGAGAGAGGGGGAGAAGAGAGAGAGAGAGGGGGGGAGAAGAGAGAGAGAGAGGGGGGAGAAGAGAGAGAGAGGGGGGGAGAAGAGAGAGAGAGAGGGGGGGAGAAGAGAGAGAGAGGGGGAGAAGAGAGAGAGGGGGGGAGAAGAGAGAGAGGGGGGGAGAAGAGAGAGAGGGGGGAGAAGAGAGAGGGGGGGGAGAAGAGAGAGGGGGGGAGAAGAGAGAGGGGGGGGAGAAGAGAGGGGGGGGGAGAAGAGAGAGGGGGGGGGAGAAGAGAGAGGGGGGGGAGAAGAGAGGGGGGGGAGAAGAGAGAGGGGGGGAGAAGAGAGAGAGAGAGAGAGAGAGAGAGGGGGGGAGAAGAGAGAGAGAGAGGGGGGGGAGAAGAGAGAGAGAGAGGGGGGGGAGAAGAGAGAGAGAGAGAGGGGGGGGGAGAAGAGAGAGAGAGAGAGGGGGGGAGAAGAGAGAGAGAGAGAGAGAGAGAGAGGGGGAGAAGAGAGAGAGAGAGGGGGGGAGAAGAGAGAGAGAGAGAGAGAGGGAGAAGAGAGAGAGAGAGAGGGGGGGAGAAGAGAGAGAGAGGGGGGGAGAAGAGAGAGAGAGAGAGAGGGGGGGAGAAGAGAGAGAGAGAGAGAGGGGGGGAGAAGAGAGAGAGAGAGAGAGAGAGGGGGGGGAGAAGAGAGAGAGAGAGAGGGGGGGAGAAGAGAGAGAGAGAGAGGGGGGAGAAGAGAGAGAGAGAGAGAGGGGGGGAGAGAGAGAGAGAGAGAGAGAGGGGGGGAGAAGAGAGAGAGAGAGAGGGGGGGAGAAGAGAGAGAGAGAGAGGGGGGGGGGAGAAGAGAGAGAGAGAGAGAGGGGGGGAGAAGAGAGAGAGAGAGAGAGAGGGGGGGAGAAGAGAGAGAGAGAGAGAGGGGGGGAGAAGAGAGAGAGAGAGGGGGAGAAGAGAGAGAGAGGGGGGGGGAGAAGAGAGAGAGAGAGAGGGGGGAGAAGAGAGAGAGGGGGGGAGAAGAGAGAGGGAGAGGGGGGGAGAAGAGAGAGAGAGAGGGGGGGGAGAAGAGAGAGAGAGAGGGGGGGGAGAAGAGAGAGAGAGAGGGGGGGAGAAGAGAGAGAGAGAGAGGGGGGGAGAAGAGAGAGAGAGAGGGGGGGGGAGAAGAGAGAGAGAGAGAGGGGGGAGAGAGGAGAGAGAGGGGGGGAGAAGAGAGAGAGAGAGGGGGGGAGAAGAGAGAGAGAGAGAGGGGGGAGAGAGAGAGAGGGGGAGAAGAGAGAGAGAGGGGGAGAAGAGAGAGAGGGGGGGAGAAGAGAGAGAGGGGGGGAGAAGAGAGAGAGGGGGGGAGAAGAGAGAGGGGGGGAAGAGAGAGGGGGGGGAGAGAGGGGGGGGGAGAGAGGGGGGGGAGAAGAGAGAGGGGGGGGAGAAGAGAGAGGGGGGGGAGAGAGAGGGGGGGGGAGAAGAGAGAGGGGGGGAGAAGAGAGAGAGGGGGGGAGAAGAGAGAGAGGGGGGGGAGAAGAGAGAGAGAGGGGGGGAGAGAGAGAGAGAGGGGGGGAGAAGAGAGAGAGGGGGGAGAAGAGAGAGAGAGGGGGGGAGAAGTGTGAGAGAGGGGGGGAGAGAGAGAGAGAGGGGGGGAGATTGTTGAGTGAGGGGGGTGTGGGAGAGTGTGAGGGGGGGGGAGAGAGGAGAGGGGGGGGGTTGAGGTTGAGGGGGGGGGAGAGAGAGGGGGGGAGAAGAGAGAGGGGGGGGAAGAGAGAGAGGGGGGGGAGAGAGAGAGGAGTGGGGGGAGAGTGAGAGAGTGGGAGGTTTTGTTGTGGAGAAGAGTGAGAGTGGGGAGGAGAAGAGAGTGGGGAGGAGAAGAGGGGGGGGGGGGGCAGAGGTGCTCTGTCACCAACTGTCCACTCTGTGACTTGTGGTGCAGGTGACAGAGTGCAGACAGTTGGTCCCATGCAGCAGGACAGATGGCAGAGCACAGCGGTGACATGCCTGTCAGTGTCTTGCTGCGTCCTGCTGTGCTGCTGGGAGGAGCAGATGATCACACTGCCCGACACCGGCCGCTCTCCTGACATCGCAGCAGAGCGGGCGGGTGGACAGTGTGATCACATACTTACGTGCAGGGGGGGATTCAGCTGAAGACACCCCCCCTGCACACTTGCGCCCCGTGTCTCACCATCTGCAGGACGCCGGTTCCACACTGACGTCCTCCGGATCCTCCCCTCGATGCTGAGCTGTGACGTGCGGTAGTCACCGCCCACAGCCCTGTCACTTAATCTGAGTGGCGCCGGCATCCTGTGACGTACCCGTCTTGTTTGAGAGCCCGGAAATGCCGGGACGTCAGAGGATGCCGGCGGCCACAGCTCCAGGGGGTCATGTGACAGGCACTGAGCGTGCAGCATAGCGCCGCTCAGTGCCAGAAATGTAAATACAAGCCAATGGAGAAAATACCTAGAATTGTAAGTAGAACTTCGACAGAAAATAAAAAAAATGGGTGAACCACCCCTTTAAAGGGGTTTCCCTGGGCAACCCAAGTCTGCACTGGCTTCGGAAGGGAGTGAATAAATCTGTCCATTACGACCCGCTCCACCATCTGCGCTGGGGTGGAGGATTCTGGCTGCAACCATTTTTGTACCAGATGCAATAAATCAAACATTTGCGAGCGAGGGGGTTTGTCGCCATGATATGCCCACTGGTGGACCCGTTGTGCCCTAACAGTCACTCCCAGGCGTGCCACAATTTCAGTCTTTAGTTTGTCGTACTCCTTAGGATCGTGTAAAGCAAGATCATAATAGGCCTTTTGTGGCTCTCCACTTAAATATGGCGCCAATACCTCCGACCACTTCTCCGGCGGGAGTTTTTCTCGTTCAGCAACTCTCTCAAACACAGTCAAGAAGGCCTCAACATCATCTCCCGTAGTCATCTTTTGCATAGCTCGCCTTACCGCCTTCCGACGTTAGCGTCATCACCTGGACTGGTCGCTCTGCCACGGATTACCTCTGCTAGCTGCTCCCGTTGTTGCTGCAGCTGCTGTATCAACAGCTTGTTTGTCTCTTGCTGGGCTAGCTGCTGCTGCTGTATAAACAACCTGTTCATCTCCTGCTGGGCCTGCTGCTGTTGTTGTTGGGCCTGCACCAGGTGTTTAACCCCTTCACGACCTTGGACGGATCTATCCGTCCAGGATCGTGTCCCGTTAAGCCCCGCCCCCTGCCGCGGGCAGGCGGCGTGGATCGGCACACATATCAGCTGTTTTCAACAGCTGACATGTGTGCCTACTAGCCGCGGGTGGAATCGCTTCCACCCGCGGCCATTAACCCCTTAAATCTTGCTGCCAAAGTCTGGCAGCAAGATTTAAATGCGCGCGGCCATGTTTGTTACTCACCGCCGCCCCCACCGGAAGTCACGTGTGTTATCACGTGACTATCGGTGGTTGCCATCGTAGCACAGGGTCATGTGATGACGCCTGCTGCTACGATGTTTCACTTTCATTTTCCCTCGGCCGAGAGCAGAGGGAAAACCAAAGTGACTGAATCTGCTGATTACAGCGGTATAGCTGTGATCAGCAGATAGCGATCAGGGAAAACCAAAGTGACTGAATCTGCTGATTACAGCGGTATAGCTGTGATCAGCAGATAGCGATCAGCAATCGGATTGCTGATCGCTATAGCCCCCTAGGGGGACTAGTAAAATAAAAAAAAAAAGTAAAAAAAAAAGTTTTAAAAAATAAAAAAAAAAAAAACAAAAAACCTAAAAGTTCAAATCACCCCCCTTTCCCCCCATTGAAAATTAAAGGGTTAAAAAATAAATAAATATACACATATTTGGTATCGCCGCGTTCAGAAATGCCCGATCTATCAAAACATAAAATCAATTAATCTGATTGGTAAACGGCGTAGTCGCAAAAAAATTCCAAACGCCAAAATTACGTTTTTTGGTCGCCGGCAAGTTTTACGCAAAATGCAATAACAGGCGATCAAAACGATAGCATCTGCGCAAAAATTGTACCATTATAAACGTCAGCTCGAGACGCAAAAAATAAGCCATCACTGAGCCATAGATCCTTAAAAATAAGAACGCTACGTGTTTCGGAAAATGGCGCAAAACGTGCGCCACTTTTATTGGACAAATTTGTGAATTTTTTTTTAACCCCTTAGATACAAGTAAACCTATACATGTTTGGTGTCTACAAACTCGCACCGACCTGAGGCATCACATAGATACCTCAGTTTTACCATATAGTGAACACAGTGAATAAAATATCCCAAAAACTATTGTACGATCACACTTTTTTTGCAATTTTTCCGCACTTGGAATTTTTTTGCCGTTTTCCAGTACACTATATGGTAAAACTTATGGTTTCATTTAAAAGTACAACTCG